>NW_016161050.1:0-40062 GCF_001687245.7 Rhagoletis zephyria
AACACTAACATATGTGTAAGCGCCAATCTATTACACAAGGGAACAAAAAGGGGGAACAATTTCGTTAAATCAAATGTTAAAGCTGTTTTGGATAGACTTTTTTATGCTGATTACGAAACCGTAAGTATAAAGTCTCCATGAGCTCTAGATTTGGAAAAAAACGAGGTCAAAGTGTCAAAAAATCTCGTGTTTTGCAATATTTTAGAAGCCATAGCAAATAACCTAAAGGTGATATTAGGCTTAAATTAAAGTTAGAAGTCTCGACTACTATCTCTGAAAATACCATCCCTGCACGTTGAATTGATGGTCACTTATAGTAATCAGCATAAAAAAGTCGTATCAAAAACAGCTTTAACATTTGATGCAACAAAAACACTGTTCCCTTGTGTTATTATTATTTTTAAAAGAACCTAACCAATTTGTTCTAACAAATCGTTTCTTAAAATGTACCTATGAGATGGATTTTTCGTATAGTACATATTGGAAAAATTCATGGAAAATTTGCTAAGTCCAACAAAAAAATTTTAAGAAAAAAGTAGAAAATTTGCTAAGTCACAAAACTATCTACAAAATTTTGTAAAAAGCAGACCTTGTTATTTTTTTTATTAATAAAGGGTAAATGAAAAACACGAAACGTTGCATTCAAAGTTTTGCAAAATACTTAAAGAAAATTACTTAGCAACGTTTTTTGTGTCTCCTCTACAATTGAAAAAAATGACTTAGCAACTTTGCACTCTAAGCTAGCGATATTTCAAACAAGTTTAAACTGATTTTTAAAAACTTTATATCGTCGTAAACGTGATTAAACCCGCTTTCTTCTGATATGCAATTTGTATACTTCGTATGTATAAATCTGAGAAAAAACATTTAAAAGGAAAAAATACCTTTTTTTATAAAAAAAATATTTTAAACAAAAACGCAATACGGGTTCACTATTAGTTCATAAAATATAAAAATGTTATTCATTTTAACATGAGTGTACACATCATCGTACACGGGAGCCAATAAATTATTTTATATTTATGACATTTTTGAATAGCAATAATGAGATCATTCCCATTTTCAGTGTTTAAATACTCAAAGAATTCTATGCATTTCATTTTAAAATTACTTTTAATTTGAAGTTCACTTTCAAAAATTTTAATTAGAAGCCGGTTTCTCTCTTTGCGCCAGGAAACAAACTTTATTCTTAAGATCCTCTCATACTGTAAACAAGTACGAATTTTTAAGGAGTTCATCTATATTTCCTCATGGCTTAAATAAGTTTTCAACTACGCAAAAATTGTGAAAGACTAAGAATTCGCTAAAAAGAGTATCTAACTCTATGTCTTGTATGCAAAACTCTTTTACAGAGTCAGTAAATTGAGAAAAAGGAGTTGTAAGTTATAGGCAAAAGCCATTCGAATATTGAAATTTATTGTTATTAAACTGAAAGTTATTTTCGAGATAACTAACAACACTCGACAAAAATGTAAGCCTTCTTTTTAAATAACTTAAGCTCCATCATATTATTGCAACTGGTACGTAACGACCCGGCGATATGCCCATAAAACGATTAATCTTTTTGTTGTATTAATTTCTTGGGCATATCAAACATTATCTAAAACATGTCAACTATAGGTAAATGTTATTCTTCTTATTTTTTACAGTACAGTTTAAGGAAGTTCCAACGTTATGTAAAAACCTTAAGAAAAGTATTTTGGTTTGAATAGAAAATTCACTACAAATCAGTGCAAATTTTGAAAAATCAGGACATTAGCGTACTGATTGAAGAAATGAATAAAATCAGTACAAGAGTTGAAAAATCAGTACTGCACTGATAAAATTAGTACGTCTGGCAACCGTACGTAAAATACGTTTTTTGTTTCATTATAAAAAATAAAATTTATTCCAAGGTGAATTCATATAAGGTGATACCAGAAGTTCAAAAACAAAACGGTCACTAACAATTTTACGCGTAATTACAATAGTTTCAACAAATACATCGTTTTGACAATAAGAATCACCAAGGCGAAAATCCAGCTGCTCTGATAACACTACCTTACCTGAATTCGCCTTCTTTTATTCTATATGAGTAAAAACTATCTAATATTGTTTCTTTTAAAAAAATCTACCAACTTCTACCAATTTTTGTATGTAAAATCTACCACTTTTAATTTTTTTTAAGTCCATGCACTGCTTAGAGCACACCACAAACTAGACTGCAAGTGATTGTAACTTGTCCAAAGTTTGGTCCAAGAGCATGTAAAATTCTATTTATATTTAACATTGAATGTCCTAGGCTCGGACCAATTGTCCGCTTCTGCATTACATTGTAACCAATTTTGGGGGAAAAAGAAAACAAAAATAAAACTTTCACCAGCTGCGATTCGAACCGGGGTTCTCAGATTTTTTAAGCGGATACTCTCTCTACATGCCAACGCCGCACATGAAAATTCGTTGACTAAGTGCCTACATATCAGCAAATCGTTAATTATACCCATTGTCCGCTACTGCATGACATTGTAACCAATTTTAGAACAAAACTCGTACCTTATGCATTACATTCGAACCACTTTTAGTACAATTCACCTGTTTTACATTACACTGCTTTACATTTTTGGACTATCTTTGGTCTAGTTACAAAACTACTATACCTACGACTATATTTTTACGATGGGACAAATCGACAATACAATCAGATCAGTCTTCTTTCAGAAGTCAAGCGTGAAGGTTGATGCCGCTCGAGGCAATATATTTATGCTTCGTACGTATGCACACGTACCTGTGAAAGTAGATTAATTAATAATGTTTCAGGCTGAGTGGGAAATGGATTTTTTTTTTCTTAAATAGTTATGGGAAGTCGCAATGCTTTCTATGCGGAAAAACGTTAAATTTTGTTTTCAAGCAAAATTTAAAAAGACATTTCATGATATTTCACCACGAAATAAATAATTTGAGCCCCGCAGATAGAATACTAAAATTTTTTGAAAACAAACATACATTTTTAGAAAACGGAAATGTGAATCAAACAGATGATGTTACAACTTTAGATAATTTGAAAGCATCGTGCAAAGTTAACTTTGCTTTAGCGAAAAAAGGGAGACCCTTAGAAGATGGTACTTTTTTTAAAGACATTGCGGCAGCGGTTCTTCAGTGCTTTGGGCAAATTGGTATGGAATTAGCAAGAAACATAAATGATATTCCTCTGTCCCGCCGCACAATCACTCGGCGCATTGGAGATATAGCTAATTTCATATATTTATATTTAAAAGAAAATATTTCGACGTCAAAGTTTTACTCCATCGCATTGGACGAAAGTACTGACATTCAAGACATTAGTCAACTTTTAATATGTATAAGGACTGTAGATGAAAATTTCAACATTACAGAAGATATGCGATATACGAGGACTGCATAACAATGCAACTGGGAAAAATATATTTAAAGTTTTGGAAGAGCAATTGTTCTCCTTTGCTGACAAAACAAAACTGTCGTCAATTTGCACAGACGGTGCACCTACTATGACGGGCAAAAAGGTCGGCTTCACTGGTCAGCTAATTCGTAATGGCATAAACATATCTACCTTTCATTGTATTTTGCATCAGCAGCAACTGTTTACTAAAAGATTTAAAGTAGGGAAAACTATGGATGTTGCGGCCAAAATTATTAAGAAAATTCGTGGGGGACATAACGCTCTCACTCATCGAAAATTTCGCAATTTTTTGGAAGAGATGGAAGCGGAATTCGGTGATATCCTTCTTCACACTGAAGTGCGATGGCTAAGTAGGGGAAAATGCCTTGAGTGTCTATATAATCTAAGGGAAAAAGTTATCATGTTTTTCGCGGATGATCCGTCCGCGGACACAAAAGAAATAGCCAGCAATTTAAATAACCCAGATTTTTTGTTAAGTTTTGCTCTGTTGTGCGACATTTCAAATTTCTTTTCCCAATTAAATTTGAATATGCAAGGGAAATATAAATTTATTTTTGAATATACTGTGGCAATAGACGCTTTCAAAAAACATCTACAAATACTTCAGGACCAATTTCGAGCTGGAGTATTAGATAATTTTAAACACACGAATGAAATTTGTGAGCGCTTTCAAATGCAAAGCAAGCTTTCACAGTACTTCGAATCCTTTAATGATCTCGAACAAAGTTTAGACTGTAGATTTAAAGACTTGAATAGCATTCAACCTATAAATAACTTGTATGAGAATCCCCTGTTGTGTCAGAGAACGCTTACACGAAAAACTTAGTCAACTTCAGAATGATCTTAACCTTCCGTTAGAGTCTAACGGTTAGACCGTGGCATACAATTTTGAAGAAATGTCGATGAAGAGAAATATCCGCTAATAAAAAATTAAGTTTATAAGCTATGCTCTATGTTTGGAACAACATATATCTGTGAATCAGCATTTTCGTCCATGGTTTTCATTAAAAATACATATAGCACCAGACTTACTGATAAGCCTCTAGAAGATCTCCTTAAAATCAAAATAACGAATTTTGAATTAAATTATGACGAACTCGTTAGCTACATTACATTGTAATGAAGAATTTGCATCACTGACGATAAAGGCATTTAACCCTACTTAACCAAGTGAGATAAAATTAATGCAACTTCCAGAGTTTATAAAAACCTGGTATTAAAAAAAATTATTTTTAAGTTCAGCCTCAAAACAAAATTTAAATAATATTAATTCATTTTTATTGGGGATGAACCCTGCATTTAATTTTAGGTTCAGCTTAAAAACAAAATTTTAATAATATTAATTTATTTTAGTTGGGGATGTACCCTACATTTCTAAGGGTCTCCCTTTTTTCGCTAAAGCAAAGCTAACTATGCATGATGCTTTCAAATTATCTAAAGTTGTAACATCATCTGTTTGATTCACATTTCTGTTTTCTAAAAATGTATGTTTGTTTTCAAAAAATTTTAGTATTCTATCTGCGGGGCTCAAATTATTTATTTCGTGGTGAAATATCATGAAATGTCTTTTTAAATTTTGCTTGAAAACAAAATTTAACGTTTTTCCGCATAGAAAGCATTGCGACTTCCCATAACTATTTAAGAAAAAAAAAATTCCATTTCCCACTCAGCCTGAAACATTATTAATTAATCTACTTTCACAGGTACGTGTGCATACGTACGAAGCATAAATATATTGCCTCGAGCGGCATCAACCTTCACGCTTGACTTCTGAACACAATATAACCAGTAAACAACCTTCGGTGAATTTGGCGACTGCCTTCCTCGGGGATGAATATGCTAGGGATGAAACTATTGGTACACACGCCTTCCAAGCACGCAGGGTTGCTTTTAATCACCAAAAAATAATTAACTCCAAATAGTTTCAAAAAGTATAGTGTAAAACGAAATTTATTGAATAATTCCACATAAAATGGTATACATAAATGACGCATTTTCTAAACGATTTAAATTAAACGCATTTGAGAATTGATAGAAAAGTACTACGGATTGTAAATTTTTGTTAACTATGAGGTGAATGAAAATTTTCAACCCGGCCTGATGGTTTGATTTTATTACTAAGGCGTCTAATAAATTCATGGCTTTTAGTTCTAGAAGAATAAATGTCAGTAAAGACAAGTCTTTTTTGTATAATTTCTGATTTTAATTGCTCAACTTCTTTTGAACCAGAGCAACTGTCAAAAATTTCCAGCAGTAAAAAGTTACGAATTGGCACAGCAGAAATGTAAAATTTTCTCGCCATAATAAAAAGTTTTTTCAACATGGAACTTTTCTACTAATTGACATGAAATTACTATCTCAACGCTCGGAGCGCTGCCACTGAGGGCCTTTGCCAACTGATTAAAAAGAGAAAATTTGGAAAGACCAAACAAAAATTTTGAGATTTCTCGTTGTTAATACGAATGCCATAGTTTTTACCTAGCTCGTGGGACTACGCAAAATTTTGACAGCTTGTAAATATGTATACACATAAAGTTGTTGGCGGTAATAAGGAGTCAAAATTAAAATGGAGAAAAGAACAAAAAGCGTAGGTTAGTTGTCAGTTATAAAATAAATCCAATTTATTTGCGAATATTTGTTTATTCTTTTTATTGAAAGGCAACCACTCGGAAAAGCTTGTGTTAATTATATTGATAACAGAACCTGGCAGCTCGCACGTTGTCTAAATTCTCAAGTAACATAAAGTCCACAAAAGAATAAGTACGCCATGTATAAATTTTAACAATACACAAAAATAGAGCTTTCGCACGAGCGTTTGTTTGGTTTTTCAACACCATTTATAATTTTCTTTTAATAAAATCACGATTTGACAAATACTTAAATTTATTTATCTAATAATAATACAGCACACAACCCTGAAATCTAAGAAAAAGTCTGAGGAAGGCCATTAAATAGCAGCACACAACCCCGTGCCTTCCTCAGGAGTGAATATAACTACAACAACAACGACTACTACAACAACAACCCAAAAAGGTTGGTTACTGTCTATACTGTGCTTCTGAAAGCAGACTGATCTGATTGTATTGTCGATTTGTCCCATTGTAAGCGCTCGTTTTTCGCTCTTCGCTTGTATGTGGTAGTGACAATCGGTGTGTATACGTATACGATCCCTGCAGGGAAACCGCGGACTGGTGCATACAATTTACAGTCCGATAGTAAGTAGATCCCCACCAGTTCAAAATCAGCGAAGTGTGGGACTCTTAAAAAACTATTTTATTTCTCTTTTTTCATAAGAAATCTATATCTAAAGTGACGAATTTAGAACTTGTTCAGAATTATAGAAAAAGGGACGCAGAACGAACTAGATCTTATCTGTCGAATTTAGAACTAGTTCGAAACTATCGAAAAAGGGATGCAGCGGGGGCTCCTTTACTTTACATAAATATGTGTTTGGCGGCTTTTTCGTTCACAGGCACTTTCATTCTGCACTTCGCAGATGCTATTTCATAGTTTGGTAATACAAAACAAAATCTCACCAATAACAGCGAGCACCCCTGCAAAGTCAGCTACAGCCAAAGGTATGTAAACGTACATTTCTTACAATCATTCAAACAAATTTAATTTCAAATTGAAAGAACGTTTCTTTGAAAATAATGTAAAATCGCACACGGAAGAACCGAAAATTTTGAAAAATCATGATACTTTTTTCTTTCGTCTGGCGATTTTAAAACTGGTTCGGAACTATAGAATTAAGAACTAGTTCGGAACTATCGAAAAAGGGATGCAGCGGGGGGCAATTGACACTTCCTAAGACATCGCCATGTTAAATTCGCCAGTTGTTTGTATGCAAAAGAGATTTATCGCGAACCAGTGCTGGGTCTAAACGTACAACAGGCGCACCAGTTCAGAACTAGAGATTTTCCCCACAGGGATTGCTTACGCTCTTTTCGCACCTGCTAAGTCTCTGCCCATGCCTGTTCATAATTGTAAGCGAAACGAGCCAGTGAACAGTATGAATTGGAGCTCATAAGCCAAACACTTGTGATCATGGTTGCCACTCGCCAACATTTTTTTCTACCAAAATCTCTTAAAAAAAGTTACCAAAAGTTACCAAATCTTCAATACCAAAATCTTCACTTCTTCACTCAGAAAAAAATATACTGAATAAAACTGCTATATTTCATAACAAATGTGCATATACTTACAGCCCGATTCTGTGCACTTAATAAATTCAATATTTTTATAAATTGTCAATTTTCGATTATTTATCAAAAAACAAAACACAGCAAAGAAGTTTAAATCTATTTTCTTGAAAAATTATCAAGATTGAAAATGCTATTGACAATTGTAATAATGTTTTTTATTAGAAGATATTTTTCTATCAATTAATTACTACATGTGCCGGTATTCTCGTTTTCGTTGTTGGTTTTTCCGACACGGTAGGAGTTAGGGATGGGTAAATTCGATATTCGAAGCTTCGATATTCGAATTTCAATCGAATTTTAGCTCCAAAATGGCGCATTTTTGAAATCGAACTTTGTGTTGCTGAGATTCGGATAAAATCGATTTTTTCTAGAAAAAATCGAATTTCATACTTATTTCCAAAATCAACTCTTCAACTTTCTTGTTTCTGACTAAATTTGCCATCACTGTGTGTGGCACTCCATTTGTCTTAGGGATGGCATCGAGGCAAAAAATCTGTGCCAAGAAGGAACTGTTATTCTTAAATTAAAAAAAAAGATGTAAAAAGTACTTTTTTGTTGATTTTTTATTTTTACTTTGTAGAGGCTTTTACGTTCGTAGCACGAAGCTTTTGCCTGAGAAGACCCCTAGTAAAATTTTCCGGAGAATAATTTTCTAGAGTACACCAGTCCAGTAACGACCTTCCAAATTTGCTTTTTGCGGGATTTATTGAAGTAAGGATGAAAATTACCCTTTTAGGTGGGAGCTAATAGGTTAAAATGTTCTACGAAAATATTTCCCATGAAATTTTATTATATATGTCTTAACCTTTTATTTCGCTCAGACATTTATTTTAAGTATTTTTTTGAAAACTACTTAGTCCGAGACCTGAAAACTTTAGTAGGCCATGAAATAAAAATACGAGCTAACTTTCGCAAATCCACCGAGTGTTTTACTACTGGATGGGTATACTTTCAGAATATGTTAACAAAGTCCGGGCTGGTTTGGGCTGTCCTACAGTGTAATTTGAGTTTAACTTTTTAAACAGGTGGCCACTCTCTTCAAGCACCTCAAAAATATTGTAGTTGTTGCATAGTATTTTAAGCAAAACAATTCTTTAACTAAATTCGACTTTTTAACAGGTGGCACCCCTCTTAAATGTACTTAAAAAATAAAGTTTATTCAAAATCATTTCGATTGGTACCCATATTGGAGTAATTTACTTAACTTATTAAATAATTTGATTTTGATTTTCTTACATGAATTCATATGGCACAAAGCTAAAACCATATTACACATCTACAGGGCAAGCCCTTTCATTTGACACTTTCCTCCTTTTTGAATATCGAACGAACGATACAGATTTTATGACATAGTGTTAAATATTTAACGCAAACATATCCAAACTCGATTAAGAAGTTTCACTTAAAAAATTTTTTGGAAAATTCGAAAAAATTCGAATTAAATCGAATTTGCACCGCCAAATTTCGAAACGAATAATCGAATGGTTGGGCAATGTTCGAAATTCGGAAAAAATCGAATTTCAACCCCCCACTACCCATCCCTAGTAGGAGTATGATGTAATGTGGAGCGATTTTTCGTCATCTTTTGGCAAATTTGGTTTGGAGATAAACCGGTTTCGGCGTTGTGCCATCTTCAGCGTCATTTTTCGTTCGGAATGAGCCGATATTTGAACCTGCGACTCACGGAATAATAGCACCGGCATACAAAAAAAGTGGCGGGTGCTTTTAACCGAAATTTCGAGCTATTTTTTCGGTTTTTTTCATAATTTACTGTACATAATTTGTAGAAGTGTCAGTAGTGCTGCCACTGAAACTCGAAGGGTTTTTATAATTACGCACAGGCAAAACATAATTCATTTCTCTCTAGTAATGCAAATAGATGTTTGTTTGCAAAAGTTACCAAAATAAAATAAAAGTTACCAAGTTACCAAATCGTTTAAAAGTTACCAATTTTGGTAGAAAGTTACCAATTGTGGCAACCATGCTTGTGATTACTTGCTCAACACAAGCTCACAAGCAAAATGTATTCAACAAGTGTGATTGAATTTGACATTGCTTTCAGAAGAACCATCCTATAAAGTTAAATTAAAAAAATTTTGTATGAATTTTGAATCGATTGTTTATATTTTTTGGCATAATAGTACCTCAAAAGAGAGCCTACCTGAGTTGTCAATCACACCTTGTTTAATACACCTTGCTCACAAGCCGGCGCTCTCTTCTTCATAACAATAAAGACCGGTCCACATAGAACTTTCGCGTTGGCTTTGGCGTTGGCGTTGGTTTGACAGAACGCACGTTGAAAGTATGCTTGCTACAATGAACGCTTGGCAGCGAATGCTTGGGCCACTAAATTAACATACTAACGCCAGATAAATTAATATTTCATATCAATAATTGCACTAAAAACGATATTTCTTGCCCGCACTTGATTAAAAAGGAACAATGTTTCACACAATTTTATTTATTTGCAACAGCTGACGAGCGACGCACGCGAAAAGATGAGAGTTGGCCATCTTTTTGCTTTGTGTTGGCGTGAGCATTGCCGAATTTTGGCTATGTGGACGGCTGCATTTGAATTCATGTATTCATAGTCAGCTGTTGAAGCGACGCCAACGCCAACGCGACGCCAAAGTTCTATGTGGATGGGCCTTAGTGAGCGCCATTCACACTTGCTTAGACTGATTTTACACTGTTCAAGTATTGAATTCAATTCTGCTCGCTAGTGGAAGAGAGGGGGGAGAAGAAAAGGGACGAGTACACATGCGCCTGTACCGTCAAGCCGTTTCAACTTTCTTGCTTTGCTTTTGTCATTTCCGTTGCTTCCCATTTAAAGAACCAAAAACTAAAATTCAACAGAATTGAAACGTGTAAAAGCAAATAGAAAACATAAAAGAGAATGAGCAAGAATTGCTTTCAAGTACTTGAATCATGTAAATCGGGTGTTACTCTCCGTGATTATTTCGCTTGCTTCACACTTAGTTTCCCGCAAGCAGGTCAACGTTGTGTTTTATTCATTCAGTGCAGGACTAGGGTGGCCAGATGCGCTGATTTAATCAGCACATGTGCTGATTTTTTTCTATTGTACTGATTTTTAAGAGCCCGAAATCAGTACCCAAAATCTACTGATTTTTTGAGTTTGTACTGATTTTTTACTTATTTTTACATTTAATAAATACTTTTGTAAATTGGTGTAATTGACATTTACTTGAGGTTTACATGTTCAAAACAATGGTTTTTGACAACTCATACGTGTGAGCAGATTGAAACTATTATTAAAAATGTGTCAGCTTGCAATTGTTTCGTTTCCTAGGATTTCGCAAAATAACAAACTGTTTGGATTCCATCCAACCCAACTTCACGACTTGCAGGATTTACAGGAAAAGATGGTTTCGCCATTAATAAATCTTATGAAAGGTGGTGGTGAGTTAATCATATATTAAGTACACTGAGAAGATGACAATAAGAGATAATGTTTTGATTATAATTAAACATCCACTGAGAAATCGGCTGTCACTATGTCAAACTTAAGACGTCTACTGCTACGGTGCAATGTAAGTTCTAAAAATTTGGAAAAGGTGCAAACTACCGACTCTTGGATATGTAGCTTTGAATGTGAATGTTGTATTTTATAAGCACACCAACTAAATATGTTTTAAATTTGTAGCTTAAAACATGCAAACAGATTCTGACTCGAGCTCGTCTTCTACTGAAACTGAATGGGCTAATTTTTTTTTTTAATTTTCTCAACTTTTATAAATTTCCTAGAAAGTTTGAGACTTCAACTCACTTGTCTTTTGTTATAGAATCAACTATATTTTTATAAAAAAATTAAATTAAGTAAGGAAAGAAAAAAATTTCTAAACCTGTCAATACATTTTACTACTATTTTCGTGAGCACAGCTGTACATACATACGTAATACCTTTGATTTGTTTTAAAGTATCTAATGAATTTTTATATTGATAATACTATATGTATTTAAAAGTCTATTCGTTATTTTTTGTTAAATTAATGGGCTGTTATTTGGTTGTTATATTGTTAATAATAAAAATACACTTAAAAATGAGCTGATTTTTATGGCTTTGTACTGATTTTTGATCCCAACTGTACTGATTATGTCACTATAATATCTGGCCACCCTATGCAGGACTCTGATTCTGACCGACATCGAAAACATGTTTTCGTTGCTAAAACTGGTTTTCGACCTAAAACTTGTGTTTTCGTCCATGTAAAATCTGTCAAACGAAAACCAGGTTTCGCTGAAAACTACTTGAAAACTCATATTCCACTCATTCCAATTGGTGTCTTCACTAGTTATTTCGATTATTTATCGAAGTGGAAGTCATATTTTATCATCTGTAATACGCCATTTCGGATTTATTGCTAATGCCTGGCCAAAGCAAAATAAGAATGAAAGTTAAAGCACAGTATATACAGTAATAAACCTTTTTGAGTACTCCTCGGGGGTAAAATCTGATTAGGGTTGATAATGAGAAGGATGATGAATTTTGTTGATTGAGAGTTGTACACAAAATTATTCTGGTATGAAAGGGCACAAAAACCGTACTATGGCAGAGTGGCACAAGTCATGACTGTGTAATAGTGCCCGAAACTATTGCAAAAGTGTAAAAACATTGCAAATTTTTGTCTATTATTATAGATACTAGTATAGATTATCATAGTTCAGTGTATAATTTGTTATATTACACCGCACATGATAATGAACTGTTAAATGTTGAAAACGCTTGTAACTGTAGATCACTCAAACTTGGGTGTGCTTAATGGACTGTCTGGGCGGATGTGCTGGCAGTCATTGGGATCTGTTGTATAGCTATGCAAACCTTGTTTTTTTTTTTAAATAAAGACTTAAATATATTCGGAAATTTAGAATTTGGCTTGATAAATTCACAAAATTTACGGTTTTCATAAACAATTTAATCTTACAATCGACTTTTTTTAGTTTAAACTTACATTTAAGAAAACTCCATTCAATGCTATAATTACGATTTGAGTTTTCCAGTTTATAAAACACAAGCGTTATTTATGTACTTAACTATTGATATTATTCTTCGTTACGCATGAATATCAGCATACATTAAAGATGAATATTATACTTAGGCTGTGTGCGAGTTTACCTAAATGTTAGTACCTAAACTAATATTCCACTGGGAATTTCCAGCACTGCTACAATTTAGGAAAACAGCTGCTAAAACTGTGCGAGTTCGTTCGACAACCTAAATTGTTTGTTTTGGAATTGTTGCTTTTAATAAATATATCTATAAAATGAATTATTTTGCGGCAGCTTTGGGACTATTTAACAATATAATAAATTTGCAACGGAAAAGGAGAATGTTCCATCCTGGCATTTATAAATGAATCCGTTTGCTCTTCTGACCTTGCGAAATAATATACATCCATCGAATTACACATATACTTATCTGAATGCAAAAATCAAATAAATTTATACTTACATCTTTCTGAATATTTTCGTTTTTGTGCCATAGCAATGATACAAATTATTTAAAACATCAAAAAATCGTTGTTCACTTAATCTCTCGCTCAAAAATATATTTGACTGTTCACTTTAGGTTGAAAAGTATGCTCGTAGAAAATCTAAATTGTTCCTATTCACTGCGTTACCGACACTTTCCAGTGATTTAAGATTTTTCTCTATTTAGGTAGCAATTTTGACGTACTCGCACACAGCCTTAACCAACATTTTGTTCATAAATAACACATAATTGTGTATATTTTATCCTCGAAATGTACTTTTTCTAATCGTGAGGCGAAATTTCCCACAGTAAGTGTTGCCGTGCGCGCAAAACGAACACGCTGCACACAACCCAAAAGTACTCCTCGGGGACCAAATGGTGAAAAACTGCGAAAAGGTTTATTACTGTATATACTGTGGTTAAAGGTTGTAAATGGAAAGAAAATGAGGAAAAGTGTTTTGGTTTTGTTTTTGTGTAGCAAAACTGCAATCAAACTATGTAAGAAATGTCAACGAAAATACTAACACCCGGTGCCCACAATCCCAAAACTCGTTTTCAAAGTGTTTTCGTTGTCGGTCAGAATATGGTATTAAATGCAGACACTTGAAAATTGAATTTTGGTTTCACAAATTTGATTTTAAGTATAAAGATTGAAAATACATCAACAGGCCATTCACTATTCCTTAAAAGCACCAAGTAAATGCAGGCAACATGTAAACACAATACAGCTGATATGCACTTTGACACGTTATCCATTTTTACCCGGAGAAAGAGTCCGGGCTGTTTTGGGCAGGAAGAAGAAGACACTTACGATCCAATACGTTCGAATTTTCGCTCTCTATTACCCATTTTGTTGAGTACAGGAATGATTTCTGGGCTATTTTGGGCACACGCGGGATCCCGCATTGCGTACGGGAAAGAAACTACTTAAATATAATTAATCGATTATCGATTCACAACAACAAAGTCATCAGCAGATACACAGCAATAACGTCATCACCAGATTCACTTAAACGTTTCCTTTTTTCTGTAAAATTGAAGATGTATGAACACTTAAATAGAATTGTTATTTTCGTCAAATATTTACTACATAATTATGAAATCCCTTCATTTATGTACCCTTTACATGTGAAAATGAAAATCAAAATGACTTCTTCCAAATAAACGATGTCAGATCGGAGATTTAGCTTATTAGGCACTATTTTAGTAGCTTTTTGCGAAAAGTTACGTTGCCATACTTATTTACTACTTAACAAGAATTTTAGCAAAATATTGCCGATTTTGGTTAAATAAATCATTTATTTATGAAATTCAGAAGAAATTTTTATTTATAATTTTTTTTAATTTCTGGAAACCAATTGAAACCTGTGATTGAAACGGTTTCGGTATCGTTCCTTTGCAGGTCAAGAAAACGGTTACGGTTTCGGTTTCGGTTTTGAAAACCGAAACGGTTTTTAACGGTTATGGTTTCGGTTTCATTCCTTGCTTAAAACCATTTCAATCATTAATTCACATTGAACCAATTTACGACTTTAATACCCTAATTATATTTACAACAAATAATTACATATAAGCCAGTATGGAGCTCTCTAGAAAATGGTCAAGAAAAGAATTGCAATTATTTCGTGTGTGTGTCCAAGGAACTTTGGTATCGGATATTTCACAGCCTGTTGCCTCATTCTTTCCTCAAGAGATAATGGAACGGCCAAATATTCCTGTTGCAAACATGGGTTGCTCTTTTTTCACAAAAAACTTTAGAAAACCGTAGTAAAAAAGTAGCGAATTTCTTAAGAATTGCGTACTGCCTTATGAAAATTTGCCTCAAGAAAATTTCTCATAGGAATGAGTTCCACTCCATTGAGGCAATACAAGCGAATCAATTATATGTTTCATGAAAAGCTGTTCATTAGGAAAGCTTGTTTAAAATATACGCAACCAAGATTTGGTTCGAAAAAAATGAAAATGACAATGAGTTGAACATTAACAGATCTATTCTGCACGTTACCAAAGATTTTGTAACCGGAAAATTGTATTACAAAAAAATGTTACCAGTTCTTGTCACCGAGATTCTAGTTACGTTGGTAATGCAGTTAAAATATTCAGCAATCCAGCTATGAAGAATTGTGGAAACTCTGGTGTTGCACATTTATTTATTTAACTAAGAAATTTGGTGGTATTTTTAAGACTATTCAATCTTTTATAATACATCAGCGCGCATTAATTTACAAAATTAGAATCTTAACCCTAACATAAAACAAATAAGAGATAACAATAAATTTAAATTTAAGTATAAAAAATCATTCTTCAATTTAATATTAAAACTTAACATCAAATAATAGTAATTACACAACAATTAAGTATAAAAGAGAAAGAAAAAAATAAGGAGAGAGGAGAGAAAAGCTGAGTTGCAATCACATTTATCTCATAGAGCCTAAGTATTCATGTATTATCCTCCCGTAGTTGCCCCTATCCATCGCAGACCTAACACTATCAGGAACAGAATTCCAAAGCCTCACCGCATTGCCGAAAAACAGCCTCGAGGAAGACAAATAGGAATATTTAGGGATATTAAGCAGCGTTGCCGCTTTGGTAATTTTTAACCAAAATTGGTAATTTTTTTCTTTATTTATCAAGTTTGGTAATTTGGTAATTTATTTGCCAATTTGGTAACTTTTTCGATTCGGTCTTACACGTCAAATAGTTCTGATTCCACATTAGTAAGTGTCCCGTAAGCGTTTCCTTTTATAGAAATATCAGGTAATCCTGAAAGTTNCCGAAAAACAGCCTCGAGGAAGACAAATAGGAATATTTAGGGATATTAAGCAGCGTTGCCGCTTTGGTAATTTTTAACCAAAATTGGTAATTTTTTTCTTTATTTATCAAGTTTGGTAATTTGGTAATTTATTTGCCAATTTGGTAACTTTTTCGATTCGGTCTTACACGTCAAATAGTTCTGATTCCACATTAGTAAGTGTCCCGTAAGCGTTTCCTTTTATAGAAATATCAGGTAATCCTGAAAGTTTCGCAAGGTGAATGTTGTTCCAGCGATCCTTGGCTACTAGAATGGTTTGATCTTTAACAAACTGTGTGAAAGTGTTATTGCTAAGTATATCCACAGTACCCTTTCCTGGAAGGTTTTCCCTGTCAGTTCGTCAGCTTTGCAATTACCATCAATTTACCGGTGTACCCGCCAACCATATATCGATTGCTGAGTGGAAGATCGACCTATCTNCATTTATTTATATGATCAGAAAAGCTCAATTTTGAATTAACGACGAAGCCTAAATTTCGAATTTTGTTAGTAAATTCAAGGACACTATTACCAACAAAAAGTTTTGGAATATCTTCTACATATACTTCACTATTACTAACAGGTAACACATATGACTTTGCAGCATTTAAACAAAGAAAATTATCACGCGCCCATTGCTAAATTGCAGACAAGTCACTATTTATTTTACAACACATATCCTCAACNATGAGTTGAATTCTGAATATGCATGTTCTCGTTCAAAAAGTTACGGCATTCAGCGGGAGACTTCACTCTGTCTATGAGTGAGTCGAAAGCTTTCATTCAAGTGTTGAAGTTTTGATATATTTTCTTGTCACTTGTCTACATACAGTGGTCGAAAAAATTATAGCCGCACCATATTTTAATAAGTTTTAACATATTACAAAAAATTACCAAACTTATTTTATGTGCAGAACAAACATACATATAGAGCCCTAACTGCCAAAATAACGAAAGCGACATTTTTTCAAATTTTATTTTTTTTTGCAGAAAGGCATCTTGAATATTTCTGTTATTTTGGTGGTTAGGGCTTGATGTGTATGTTTGTACAGTTCTGCACATAAAATAAGTTTGGTAATTTTTTCTTGAATTTGGTAACTTTTTTCGGTGATTTTGGTAAAAAATAAAAACATTGTGTGGCAACACTGATTATAAGATTTGTGTGCCTGCAAGACTTAGTTAATTTTAACTTTTCGTAAAGGTATTTCGGTGTTTTGAATTCAATAAGTTTGTACATATATACACAGTTTCTTGCTGCGAGATATTCAAAAATGCTGCATCCAAGAATTTTGTTTCTCCAGAAGGAGATATGGTCATATTTATTGAGGCCAAAAACATAACGCGTAACATTATTAAACGCAACATCAATTTTGTGATGCGAAATGGAATCAAGCTTGCTATATACAAGCTCAGAGTACGTTATGTGTGGTACTATGCGTTGAATAGCTAGCTTTCTTCGAGTCTCCAAAGGCGTAAATGACGCTGACATTCTCAATCTACGTAAAACAGAATACACATTACTCACACATTTATTTATATGGTCAGAAAAGCTCAATTTTGAATTAACGACGAAGCCTAAATTTCGAATTTTGTTAGTAAATTCAAGGACACTATTACCAACAAAAAGTTTTGGAATATCTTCTACATATACTTCACTATTACTAACAGGTAACACATATGACTTTGCAGCATTTAAACAAAGAAAATTATCACGCGCCCATTGCGAAATTGCAGACAAGTCACTATTTATTTTACAACACATATCCTCAACAAGACCAACATGGCTAGACAAATACAATTGAATGTCGTCAGCATAAGCATGGATATGGACATACTGACACACATAGAATACATCATTAACAAAAAGACTAAACAAAAGGGGACCAAGCAAGATCCTTGCGGAACACCGGAATCAACAACACAAAAATTGTAGGAGATATCTTTACACTTCTTTTGGGTTCTTCCCACGAGGTAGCTAGTCATAAGTTTAACAGAGCTTTCAGAAAAGCCAAAGTAATATTTGAGCTTTGCACAAAGTAGGTCGTGATTTACTAAGTCAAATGCCTTAGAAAAATCAAGGAGGCAAAGAAGGGTTAAGTCACCGTTGTCAAACTGTATTCTTATGTCGTCAAGTATTTTTAGCATAGCCGTAGAACAGCTATGCTTGGGTTTAAATCCTGATTGCAATGGGGATAAAAGGTTCTTTCCTTGGACAAAGTGGGAAATTTGCGCTGCCATCAAAGACTCGCACACTTTCGAAAATACTGACAAAATGCTTATTGGCCTATAATCACTGGGTTTTGTGGCAATATTCTTTTTGGTGACAGGAATAATAATCGCTCTTTTCCATTCCGTTGGAAAACACGAAGTTGTAAAGCAGTGATTAACGATATGTGTGATATTTCACGGGACAATACTTTGTTACCAGCTTATGAGGTGGTAATAAAATTTACCGCTTACAAGAGAACACAGAATTCGAAAAGGGTTTAAAATTNCAAATTTTATTTTTTTTTGCAGAAAGGCATCTTGAATATTTCTGTTATTTTGGTGGTTAGGGCTTGATGTGTATGTTTGTACAGTTCTGCACATAAAATAAGTTTGGTAATTTTTTCTTGAATTTGGTAACTTTTTTCGGTGATTTTGGTAAAAAATAAAAACATTGTGTGGCAACACTGATTATAAGATTTGTGTGCCTGCAAGACTTAGTTAATTTTAACTTTTCGTAAAGGTATTTCGGTGTTTTGAATTCAATAAGTTTGTACATATATACACAGTTTCTTGNTATCTGTAAGCAGAAAAGTACGTAGACCCGTTCGATGCGCGTACTATCAACTCGTTACAAGCTGTATATGGTCGATTCCACAGAAAAGTAAACCAGCCCGATTTTTTCTTTCTTTCAAATATTGTACATATTGGTGATTATTGGTATTCACTATATCTGCTTCTGACACTAATTCTTATCATGTCCAAGTATTTTGTGTTTAATATTCTGCTCCTTTTGTCGAAGGATTTTTTACGAACCTACAAACAGTTTTCGATACTTCAACAAGGAAAAGTACAAAAATAAAAGCTTTTCTTGACTTACTTTGGCCGATTAAGTTCTGAACGATAGAAAATAAATTAGTTTAACAGGATGTTGTTAAAAGTTGTTTAGAACTCCTATTAGTCGTAATGAAATGTACCGCAAATGTTAAGTGTAACGTAGCCAGTGAAAAACTAAAAAAGTTGTTTTTTGAATAATTAAGTACCCTTTCCAAAATGATATATAACATGTTTTATTAGTATTATCCATATCATACTGATTCCATATGGGAAAAAAGATATCATAGCTGAATTCGTTGCACAATTACTACAATTACGTTGCCCAAATAAGTGTAACGTGGCCAGTGCTTTTCTTCTTATTTAAATTTTGTTAATTGACTTGATAACTTTCTCATTTAATTTTAGCAATAAATAATAACACATATTTAAGAAAGTCTATTCATGAACAACTGCGAATTGATCATTATACTGCTAAATTTAATAACTATTCTATTGAAATAAAGCGAAACTAACATTTGTAAAATATCTTTTGAAATCTTTATCTCTTAAGATTTTGACTAGATATTTGCCTATAATTCAATTAGATTTTTTTGCAACATATAAAACTGGTAAGTTATCTTCCCGTTACACGTGATTGTGCCCATAACACTACAATTTTATAGAATCTGATACAAGTCTACACCAGACTATGAAGAGTTTATAAATTTATTTATATTGTTAAAAATTGTTTATGTTAGAACTTTTCTATAAAACTGCGATAAATGTATAAACATTTTTTTATCTAAGATAAACAAAGAAACAATGATTAAGAAAGGATTAAAAAGAAAACACACACCATGGTACTTTAGATGAGCTTTCGCATATTTTAAGTCATTAAACATAAGTGGTTTTTGTAGCAAAGTTAAATAAATATTATTTGCGACGATAATACGAAGATTTTCCGGTAAAAAAGTTTAATCGAGTTTCATTTTTTAATCCTGCAATAGAAGATCCTAGGCACACGAATTTCGATACGATACGATACCATATCGATACTTTTGGCATTCTATACCGATATTTTTTACTCGATAGTTTTAAAGCGATATTTTTTGGAATCGAGTACCAGAACCCTAGTATCGTATCGAATGTCTAAAACTCAAATTAATAAGATAATCACCCTCATTGCGAGAGTCGTGTAGAATGCAAGTCGTTTTTCGAGGGTCGAATCATATCGATAATTTCACGCCATTGCCTAAAATTTCCACTCGACTAGTGTATTAAAACGGAAATACTTGGCAGCACTGTATAGTTTCCGAAGCTTTTCGTCGTTTTCCGGACCGTCGGGGTCCGATTGTAGAAACACGCATACCTACATACGTGTTCGTCTCGGCGATGTTTATATATAGGTTAGTACAACAAAGGTAGCAAAGAGTTGCCACCTGGTAAAAACTTAAATATAGTTAAGTTAACTGAATTACTACAATATGGGTATCAATTGAAATGGTTTTCAAAGGCTTCATTTCTAAACAACATGTGGCAGGGTTACCACCTGTTTAAAAATGAAATTCAACTTTAACTAAGGGAATAACAGACAAATTTTTTTTTTTATAATTTTGCTCAAATTTGTTTTTATTGTTAAAATGCGTATAGACTTCCTTGAGATATAAGCTACAAAAAAAATTATGGAAATAACCGATTTTACCTTGTAATGCAATGGATAATAAATGTGTAATTGGATTCTAAAACAAAATTTGTGTAAAAAACTATTTTAGGATGATGATGAGTGCCAAGATTCTTCATCGGACCCTTCTTCCTCTTCTGAAGACTCTCCAGACTTCGTGTCAGCCTTAGTTGGTTCAGCTGGAAGCGATTTCTTCCTTTGAAAAGGGTTGGGTTGCTTTTTTTTGGCTTTGAGTGGATCAGAGCTTAGGAGTAACCTGTTCAGAACGACCAGATCGCGGCTGTTGCATACCTTTGGGAATTGAAAAAGTTCCTTGTAGCCATGTTACGTTACTTTTAAAAAAACTTCTTTTCCACGGGCTTTTATCCACCTTTGTATAAACTGTGCTTTTAGTTGTGAAAATTTGTGCTTTATATCTCTTATTTGTTCATCGGAGAAGGTGTCAGATGATAATATATCATTTTGAAGAAACTTTATTTTGTTCTAAAAATTCATAGAATTTTGTCGATGCATCTTATCAAATAAATATTTTCGAGTTACTACTCTATAGCAATAACCAGTTGGTGACTCTAAAGCAAAGGAAATACTTAAAAATTACAAAATATGTATGGAAACGAAATTTTTTTTTAGATTTACATTAATTATTTTTTATAAAAAGCTCATCGGTAGCTTTCGGATGCTAATTTATGTGCAGTATACTATCAAAGCTCCATTCTATAGAACACAACTAGTAATGTAATGTGGAAATGCGTGAAAGTATAACTAAAAGCTTAAGGTTTACAAAGTAATGAAAAAATAGTAACTAAAAAATATAATATTTCCGATTACTGATATTATTACTTAGATTAAATTTTGCTAAATCGAAACTATTTAAAATAAATTTAGATTTACCTGTGTCTTCAGACTTCATAACAATTTTTAATTGTATAATGACCACAATAATAATAATCACTTTTGAACGCAACTGTTTCACAATGAATGCGTAAAATAAAATGTGCACTATCACAAACTGACAAGTTGCGACTGAGATACTCCGTCAAAGCGGCATCATAAGTTCGGGGTAGGGGTTGCCTATTGTTCGCAACTATTCAACTGTGGCAGGTAGTATTTTTTTTTTATTCCCACGATAAGTTTAAAAAATAGACTTATGACCGCCTAGATCGATCAAATACCCCTATGTGCGGCGATTGTATTTTTTTATGAGAAGCTGTTTTCCTTGGCAGAAATACACTCGGAGGTTTGCACACTTCTAGTCACTACACCACAGCGGCCTACATACGACACCAATGCACAGTGGTTGCTGTCATAGGCCAAAATTAAAAAAATGTATGTAACAATTTTTGAACCAAAATAGGCTTTGCAATCAGTTATTTGTCCAAACTTCATGTTGTCATATATTTTTTGTTTTAATTCTAACGGTTGTTTCTGAAAAAAGCAACAAAACTATCATCAATTGTTCATTTTATTTGTACAGCGTCAGCACGCTGAATATTGAATTGGACTTAACGTAATTAAAATATTATGAAAAGCCGAGTGAGTTGAAATTGAATGCAATGGATATTGTACATAAAGGTATTGACTTTATTTCTACAATTAAACTTTTAGATAATTCTATGCAAATCGTTCAAAATTTGCTGGGTGCAATAGCGAAAGATATTGAATATGAGGGTTTCGAGCCAGATCGGTATGATTTGCAAAAATGTATTAATTACGTTTGTAAAAAATTTGCATTGTTTTGGCAAAGACCCAAACGCCAAAAATCAGCAGTTCCACCAATTCAAATCGTGGTGCCCGAAAATAGATTTTGTTGAGTCTTCAAAAAGACTNCTCAAAAAGACTCGGCGTCGGCGAACATATCGGGATAAAATGTTTACCCTAAGGTCTGTTAAGAGAAAAAACTGTAATATGTAAAAGTGGGCGGGGTTGGACACGCCCAAATGCCGTCATGTGAAAAATAACAGGGAGACGACATTGTGACCAATTTCGGCTATTTTTGGTTTTTTGTTTGTTATCTATCTAAAAAAACCCACATAAGTCCAAGTTTCAAACTTTATAAAAAAAGTAGAAACATTCAACAAAATTTTAAAACAACACAAACCACTGTGCAATGTTGAGAATTTTGTTTGGATTTTGGCATCGATATTTGGGATATCGAGTTTTTTTATTCCGATATTAATGGGTATCCGATATTTTTACAGCGATACTTTAAATGAGTACCATATCGATACTTTCCGTTCGATATCGTGTCCCTAGAAGATCCCAATTTTAGCTCAAACACTTGTTTATGATGACAGAATAAGAATGCGAGGAAAAATGGATGAACGAAGCCTTTTGGTTAAACCTTGCCCAAGCGAACCGTCCGTGTAATGTGGCCAGTGTTTTGTGTAACGTTGCCAGTGCCCAAATTTTATGAGCAAAAATTGTCAAAAACCTAAAATTTACAACAATTCGGTAAGCAGATGACCACCTGCATTCATTGTAGATGACATACTGAAAAGCTAGCAATATTCGCTCACCCGTTTCGCAGAAATTTCCAACTTTCTGACACAACCCATAATTAAACCTCCAAATAGTGTAACGTAGCCAGTGCACATTCGAGTGCCTATAACTTTTAAACCCAAGGATTTATTAAAACCTTTCTTTTACAGATACATAGATTTGACCTTTTTGATCATATCACCTAAAAAAACCATTTGGTTTTGTGTGATTTAGTGGACAATTGATTCTTATTTTAGAAAAAATGTTTACGAATGTAACGTATCCAATCATATAATCGGCCATATGTATGTACTTACATATGTACGTATGCATGTATGTAATGTAATGTAATTTTTCCTTTGTAAAAGCAAGTATTGGATGCAGAATAGCTCGTTTAAGTTTACACATTTGTACATATATGTGGGAATAGATAAGGACACGGTGGCAACATACGAACGGACGAACGAGAAAGACAAAAACCGAACAGACAGTAGAATAGAGTCGCTAGCCGGACGCGGACGTTGAAACACGCTAAAATTATCTTGCTAAAATTAACTCTACTGATGGTTAAAATTACAATGAAATTACTTAAAACTATTACTTAAAATTAATTAAAACTATAATTCAAATATTAAATGTATACACCCACTTATTCCATATGTGCAAATAAATTAAACATATGTACATTTAAACTGAAATTTTGTGTTATGTGCGTTTTATTTGAACGCGAAAGACGACGACTTAGCCGGAGTATCGGCATAAAACCTACAAATGGGGACTCGACCGGAATGTGAACTTTGAGCCAAGAAAGAAAAATGAAATAATTTTTTTGTTTTCCTGTTGCGAGAACAACGTGCGTAATCGCGTAATAAAATAAAAGCATGTGTATGTGAGCATACATAAAATTACATACATAAGTGCGGTTGCGTGTAGTGTGTATGTGCGAGTGGACAAAATGCGTATTGATGCATTTAAAAAATATTCAAATTAAAGAAATCAGCGAAAGTGTGGACAAAGTCCGAGATAATGCACTACATGTAAATACTTGCACATACATAAGTGGTTTGAATAACAATTTTAAAACATTTGGTGGTACAGTACAGTATAAGTATGTACGTACGTAAGTAAATATGTATGTAGATATTGGCATTCAAATTTCCTAGTTTGTGTTTGAATTCGTGAAATCGAAGGGACGCCAATTGAGCGTCATAACGGCCGTTTGAAAACGCAGTCGCGCAGCGGCGTAAAGCTGAAATTAGTCAAGAACGTAAACCTACCGGTACGTAAACCCGAGTCAGCTGACACGATCTGTCTTACCAAAGCGCCATGTAAATGAGAACTCAACACCGCAGAATTTTTCTGTAGTTGTAGCCCGTAGCGCAGAAATCTGCGGAATTTAGATTTTTCCGTGTTAGCTGATTTCTCCTTCTTTAGATGGTTGCCACTTCGTCAGTTTTACAGATGGTAAAAAAGTTATAAGTTCCTATTCAAAATATGTTTAAAATATTTGAAATTTACTATTGAATAAGGTTTTTGTTGAAAACTAAGTAGTTTATATTTAGCTAAAATCTATTATAGCACAAAAAATTGTAGTTGAAAGGGTAAGTTTATGAAAATGCATTGATGAGTGGCAATAGTGTAGGAAGCAACACTGAGGGCTCCAGTAATCGACAAAATTCTGCGTATACAGACTGCGTTTAAGTATACGTTCTGCGTTCTCTACTAATTTCAGCTTTAACTGCCAAAAACGACGCAGAGACAACGAAGCTGAAATGTGACAAAAGTGAAGCAACGACAACGGAAGCTGTAAATACAAATACGAGCGTCAACAAAATATACATAAATACGAAGTCAAGAGCGAAACGAAATTATAATAGCAGGATTTGTAGAGTGAAACAGCGGCAGAAGAAACAGAAAATTTAAAAACAGAAGCGTAGCAGCGGAACGAAGCCGTAAACACAAAGCCGAAGTAAACTAAAGACAAATATAAATACGAGCTGAAGTAGAGTCAACAGAAGCACAAATACGACGACAGAAAGAAATAGAAGTAGCAAAACCAATTTACGATCGTAGAACAGCGACAACCGAAACAAATAACAAATGACAGAAACAAAGTAAAATTGCTGAGATGAAACAGCGACAACACAAGCAGTGAAACAACGATACGACAGGAGCAGTGAATATCAAAGCAAGAGTGAAGCATAGAGGTGCAAAACTATCGATAGTCAGACCATCGATAGTTTTCAATATTATTTTCAAATCTATCGATATATCGTCGATAGTATCGTATTTATATGGTTTTGGTTCAATTTTCATATGAAGATTTCCTTAAGAATATATTTCGAAACTACGTTTGGATATTTTTGTAAACTACTGTACACTTTTTTTAATTGTTTAACCGTTAAATTAGAAGTAAAGTTATTGAAAATTTGAAATGAATTGAAATGGAAAAAAATTGGGCATACTGAAATTTTATATTTGTGGTTTTAGATATCCTCCGTCATATATAAGGCATTCATCAAGTAAATTTCAATTTTAGAAGAAGAAACCATTTTTTATCTGAGAATAATGGTTTTTATTTACCTTTTCATAAATAGTAAATAGTGGTGGTAGATAATATTTAAAGTTTTGGTATAAATTAATTTGTATCAGTTTTTTAGCGATATTTTAAAAGATGCAAGGTTTTCCGTCATTTTCGAAATTTGACATTACTCTTTTAAAAAAGTAGCAACCAAATTTTTAGTTCAACTTGGATGTTTAAGAGAAATGTAAAGAAAAGAAGAAATAAAACTAAAATAAATACTGAATCACATGTCTGTCGGACTATCGATAGGACCAAAAAACAATCGATAGTAGGGAAAAATAAAAAACATCGATACTATCGATAGTGTCATCGATAGTTTTGCACCTCTAGTGAAGCAGATATAACTAAAAAGTAAGCAGCGGAGAAAATCGACATACGAAGCACAAAAGCAACTGTTCGCGAGTAAATGCAGAGGACAGACAATAATATCAGCAAAAATAGGAGAGAGGAAAACCATCAGCCTGTATAGTAAGAAATATTCTAATAGATTAGAAATTTTCATATTTATGATATGCTTATATACCTACTTGTGTTATTATTATTTGTAAGTAAAGACAATTAATTCAAAATGGAAACAAATGAAATAAGAGCAATGACGGTTGACGAGGTAAGGGCAAAATTGAGAGAGCTCAATTTGAACTCAAGCGGACTAAAAAGAGACCTACAAAATAGACTTATGGTACATTTTAAAAACAATGAAGCAAACGATCAAACTGACGACACGAGTGAAGACGAACGATCATATACTACAGTCGGTAATGCAGTGGCAGAGGGATCACGAATGCAAAGAGCAGAAAGGGTTGCTTTCACACTTCGCGACATTAAAGATAGTGTATCCGCTTTTACAGGTGACAATTCAATTGACGTCAATCATTGGATTGTTTAATTTGAAGACGTTGCTGATACAGTGGGCTGGAATGAGCTGCAAAAGTTTGTTTATGCGAAACAACTTTTGAAAGGTGCTGCTAAAATATTTGCCCGTGGTTTAGTAGGAGTTAGGGATTGGTGTACCCTAAAAAATGCACTCATCGATGAATTTGGTGAGAAAATATGTGCCGCAGAAATTCACCGTGCTTTGAGAAATTCGCGTAAGCAATTCAAAGAAAGTTTGAATGAATATTTATATGTATTAATAGAAATGGGGAAACCTATTGCACTTGACGACCAAAGTATTATTTCATATTTTGTGGATGGAATTCCAGATGCTAGGGCTAATAAAACAATGTTATATCAGGCAAAAAACTTAAGAGAATTAAAAGAACAATTGCGCGTGTATGAGAAAGTAAAAGGGCCTCACTATTCGTTAAATAAGTCAGGTGTACCTGAAACTTTTTCTGCAAGTGCAGGTGACGCTAAAGATAAACAAAATAGTTCGAAAAAAGTTTGCTATAAATGTAACAAGGAGGGTCATATAGCAAGAAACTGTCAAAAAGAGAATACGGTTAAATGCTTTAAGTGTAAACAAACCGGACATTTTTCATATGATTGTAAAAAAAAGGCAAGAGACGTAAAACGTGAACCAATGAGTATGATAGAAGATGGTAAAGCGGGAAATATTGCAACAAAAAGGAATGATTTCTATTTTTTGGACATAACAATAAATAATTTTACTTTTTCTGCGTTTGTAGACACTGGTAGCAAATATAGCGTAATGAGGTATGACACGCTTTTGATGTTAGGTGACGTAGAGCTAGGCAATCAGAAACTACACTTGAGCGGAGTAGGTAAAGGCCAACTCACGACATTGGGTTGCTTCGATGCCGAAATCAATGTAGATGAGGTATTGCTGGAAGTGCTATTCCATGTGGTAAGGGAAAAAGACATACCATATGCTGCGATTATAGGATGCGACGTCCTAAAGAAATTTGAGCTCGTTGTGAAGGGGGATGAAATCCAGTTTAAGCCGTTGATGAAGACTGTAGCTACGGTTGCGGTAGAAAGTAACAGTCTCGAGAGTGGTGTTAGGTAAAGGTGACAGATGATGCTGCGGTATCAGTCGTTCCTGTTGCTGCGGCAACAGGTAGCAATATCACTTCTTTGGACGAGAAGCAAGGCAATGGTGCGGATTTAGGGAATGGTAGTTCCGAGAAAAGCGAGGTTTGGTTTAAAGAATTTGAAACTTTGTGTTTAACTACAGGTTCAAAAGAAATTGACGAGCGTCAGAACGTAGATTTGTTGAATATCAGTAAAGAAGATGCCAGGGAAATTGAAGTCCTGATAGGAAATTACGAACCTAGCAAACCAGAAAGTTCCCCAATAGAAATGAAACTTATTTTAACGGATGAAGTACCGGTTTATCAGCGCCCACGTAGATTATCATTTGCAGATCAGAAATGGGTAGATGAACAAGTGACTTCTTGGCTAGGAGAAGGTATTGTGCGGAAGAGTACATCGGAATATGCGTCCCCGATAGTACTAACGACCAAAAAGAATGGATCAAAGAGATTGTGCGTAGACTATAGGAAAATAAATGAGAAAATAATAAGAGATAATTTTCCGATGACAGTAATTGATGAAGTACTGGATGGACTATACGGTGCTTATGTGTTCACGACTTTAGACTTAAAAGACGGATTTTTTCACGTTCCTATAGAACCAGGTTCTAGGAAGTATACCTCATTTGTCACGCAAGCGGGACAATATGAATTTTGTTTCGTTCCGTTTGGCATTTCGAACTCGCCTGCGGTGTTTTGCAGGTATATTCAAGCGATTTTCCACGATTTGTTGAGAGACGGTACGGTGATTATCTACATGGACGATATTGTTATCCCGGCTAAAGATGAAGCCGAGGGTATACAAAATCTTAAGGTGGTTCTGAGACGTGCAAGTGAAAGTGGGTTGAACATACGATGGTCAAAATGCCAATTTTTGAAAAGGCAAATACATTTCTTAGGGTATATCATAGAAAATGGAAGAATATTACCGTCAAGCGAGAAAACGAGGGCTGTTGAAAAGTTTCCAATACCGTCAAGTAAGAAAGAAATTCAACGGTTCTTAGGGCTTACTTCATTTTTTAGACGCTTTATACGAAATTATGCGGTGGTAGCCAAACCACTTACAGATTTACTGAAGAAAGACGACGAACATTTGATTGCTATTCAAGAGTTGAAAAACGCGTTGGTGAACGCACCAGCTTTGAAATTATACAATCCGACGGCATACACGGAAGTTCATGCAGACGCATCGAAATATGGCTATGGTGCCGTATTACTACAGAAAGACGGAGAAGATCAACAGTTGCATCCAATAGAGTACATATGCCGGAAAACAACATTGACGGAAGAAAAGTACAGTTCATACGAACTCGAAGTCTTGGCAGTAAAGAAGTGGCGAATTTACCTTAGGGACTTGAAATTTAAAATTGTGACGTTGTGCGTTTTATTTGAACGCGAAAGACGACGACTTAGCCGGAGTATCGGCATAAATCCTACATATATATGTAGATACAGTCAGTCAATAAAGTTTAGGTGCAGCGAATTTTTTACAATACGGGCAACTATAATTTAAATATTTTATTTTTCGCTAATTTTTTATAAAAATATGGTTAATTCTACAACAAAAACCCCAAAAATCAGAGTTCCAAACCTTGTGCAAAATTAAAGAAAATTCCGCAAAATTTCATTCAAGTATAGCACTTTTTATTAACGCTCTCCTGAAAAAAGTTGATTATGCAGTTTTTTAGCCCATTCAATTTTGGTATAAGAATGTGCAAGTATGAGGAAGCTAGGACTTACCATTGAGTTTTGGGAAATTTTAAGGAAAAAATGAGCGAAAAATAAAATATTTAAAAAATATTTGCCGGTATTGTAAAAAATTCGCTGTACCTAAACTTTATTGACTGACTGTATGTACATGTAGAAAAAATGTTCAGATAGTTGGAACGAAAGTAAGAATATGTACAAATATTTATGTATAACTATTATGGTGGTAATGTTTTTATTGTATACAAATTACATATATATTTATGTATATACATAGAAATGTACATACATGTAGTTAAAATATATTCCAGGCACACACTTTTCAGTATAATGGAATATCAGCATGTTATTTTATTCCTTAATAATTGCATTTTTTATTATAATGAGGATAATAAAAGAAACATATTTACTTAACATTGAATAAGTAAAGTGGAGGTCTGGTGAAGAGTCGGAAAATGTAGGGACCGAAAATAAGTTAATTTTTTAACAGTCAAGCTTGTTCCTGATAATATAAAAACCGCTTATCCAAATTAGGTATAAAATGAAAGAGGACAGAAATAGCTTTTGAATAGAAATAACGAACGAAGGTTACCACCTCTATTTGTATTTGTTTATAATATAGGGCGTGTGTGAATCGGTAACAAAGTTCTATGGGGAAAGCTGTTGAATAATATTGTTACTATGGTGAGACAGTTTTGCCAATCTGCTGTGTGAAATGAAATATATTTTGACAGCAGTAAATTTTTGATAACCGCAGATTTATTTGGAATAAAATATTACAAATTGAAGTGAAATTAATATTTTAAGAAAACATCTACCATCGTTGATTGCAATTCATCAATTTAAGCTTTTATTTAACGAAAAATCACACACATCAACAATCTTTGCGATTGTCAAAATTTTCTATGCATTTGTCAAAAATTTCACTAGCCTCATGAGCTACTGAAATTTTATTCACCTCATAGTTGTCAAAAATTTGCTCGACGCGAACTTTGTTACCGATTCACACACGCTCTTAATACAAAATAAATGCATATACCTGCTCTTGTGTTAAAGCCTGTTCCTTTAGAAGAAGAAAATCGATGGATAAATAAGAAAGTAATGATTGGATAAATGAAATTGCGCAAGGATTTTTTGCAGAAAAGTGTTACTAGTACGCCATGTACACCTGAGTAGGTAGAGTGATGGAAGCACGTCCAGGATTTACAACTCTTTGAAGTTTGCTCTGCATTTCTTCTTTTTTTCTATTGCAGTCCGAGTTATATTCCGGGAGATTGTTGTTGGACGAGGAATCAAATCATTAACATCTAAGTGCTCTACAAACTTGTGCCCGATTTTAATAAGATTAAGGCCATTCTTTAACCATTTAAAGTTGCAAAAGATCTGCAGTCTGCTATCGTCCAATTTACACACGTTTGCAAGAAATCTATGCAAAAAAAAAGTTATGTACAAAAAACTTACATAGCACTTTTTATTGTGTTTACCCTTTTTTGTTCTTGTCGTACTTGTACGAGGGGAATGGCTTTAGTTATGAAGCATTTGTGACGGCGTCAGTTAGAAGTTAGTGTTCCGCTATGCCGCACAATAGCGTCGCATTCACGGCAGCATACAAATTCATTATTAACGAATCTAATATCATCTTCTATTTCACAAAAAACAGACCACACTTCACTACGACCTTTTCTTTTATTCGATTTTCTTAAAACACCGCTTTTGAGTTTTTAAGAAATATTTTCAATAGTATTCGATAGAGCTGTCAAACTATCGATAGTCAAGTCCATCGATGTTTTACGATAGTCTTAAGGGTGACTATCGATACTATCGATAGTATCGACCCATTTCATATGTTTTTCTAAATCCATTTATTTTTCGTTATCTTGCTTTTATATATATTTTTTTTATTTTAGCGGCTCACGGTTGCATTTTAGTATCGAGAAATATTGCTAGAAATTCATTCGCCATGTAAACAGTCAAAAAGCGATTTCAGAAATTTTCCCTGCAATTCGCCTTTCGGAAATAAAAAAATTTCTTGCGAAAGACACTTTACATGCAAGGTGCCACTGCTCATGCAACTGCTTTCTGCAATTTCTCAATTTGACAGTCTGGGTGCGTTCAGAAATGCATCAAGCTAAAGAATCAGTATCTTTTATTTCTAAACTATAATTGATGGAAATGTCTTATTTACGCAACTAAGTTCCAATTCGGCTAATAACCGTGGTTGCGCATATTGGACATTTCTATCAATTATAATGGATTGGCGTTTACACATATGTTAGTGTTTGGCCGAGCTCTCCTCCGACTTGTGGCGTGCGCCTTGATGATGTCACCTGCAGTTTTACGCCGACTCCGAACCACGATTGTATTTTTATGAGAAGCTGTTTTTCACGGCAGAAATACACTTGGAGGTTTGCCATTGCCTGCCGAGGGACGGCCGCTGTTAAGAAAAAACCTTTTTTTAAATTTTTTTTTGCGATGTTGCTTTGGCCAGGGCTTGAACCCAGGTGCTGATGAGTGAAAGCGCGCACTGCTTACCACTACACCTCAGTGGCCGCTGTCAATTATAGTTTAGAAATAAAAGAGACTGATACTTTGGCTTGATGCATTTCTGAACGCACCGTCTTTTGAAATATACTGCATTGCCCGGTCTGACACGCTCTTAAGACGGCAATATATCCTCGGCTATTTCCACGCTTAAAATAAAAATGGCGCAACCGCGTATTTGTAATTGTATTTGAGAAAAAAATAAAAAAAACGTCATTTCTTAATCGGTAGTTTCATTCACACACATGGTTTCATTCCGTTTCATTCACATGGCGGCGAAAAAAGGACGTCACTGCAAAAAAAAATCTTTTCTCGCACACCGTCCTCTCTCTTTTTGAACCAATACGTGCAAATATCAAAAGCGGTAGGAAAGAGAATAAGCTATCAATGAAACGATAGTGGCGATAGTACTAAAACTATCGATAGTTATTTCAAGTGACCAGACTATCGATACTATCGATAGTATCGTCGATAATTTGACAGCTCTGGTATTCCATGGTGTAATGAACTGAAGGTGGCGCATTCCCGAAACCGCTACTTTGGTTTTGCCGACTTTGACGTTTATGGCAATACGTAAACAAACTTTTTGTTTATAAATAAGTGCAAACGTATTGTGTATTTTCAAGTGAAAAATCGAAGTAATTCGTGCGTTCTGAAGTAAAAAACATTTTATTTGTAATAAAAACTTTATAAAAATGTCGTGTCGTGTGTTGAATTGCAGCAGCCGTAGGGGTAAAGGCCCTAAATGCAGTTTTTTTTTGTTTCACCGCGACGACGCCTTGGCCAGAAAGTGGGTAGAGTTCTACCGGCAGGAGAAGCCATACAATTTAGACACCAGCGTAATATGCATGAAGTACTTTACGGATAAGGATTACATGAGTAACTATCATTTATTTTCATTACTTATAACTATATGTCGATATCTAATAAAAGTCTAGGAACTGCTAGTCGACCATCGCTTCGCCGCGACGCCATGCCAACCATTTTTGAGTGGGAAATAGATCCTGCTCCGGTGTGTGAGTCACAAAATGACAGCGTTGAGGAGATCATTGAGCTACAAAATTGCGAAGGTAGCAAATATTATACTATAAATATTATATTATTAATGTCAGTGGTTTATTAGTTGGTTTAAATGAAGGCGATAAAGTATATCGGCCCAGGGACGGTACTGTTGATGCTTCGACGTCACCATATCCGTAACTGTGTTTACTATGATAGTGATCTTCAGGAAGTGGAAGTGTTGAAAGTGGAAGTGTACGTTAATAAGTAACAGATCTTTATGTGTAAATGTAATAATATCTTATATTTCTCTTATTTGAAGTGAGACATTCAAGCGCGTAAATGCACACCTCAAAAAGGAAACCGAAAAGCAGTGCACCGAGCTCGCTACATTGAAGCGGGAGTCCGACCTGCAATTGAGGAGACACGCATGGAAAATGGAGTCACTGCAAAAACGTTTGGATGAAATGGCTGCCCAAATGAAAAATGTGGAAGATGCACTAGCTTCCATCTTCACCAAAGGGCAGATAGCGAAGCTGAAGTCTGGGTCGAAGGCGACGAAAATGGGCAGAAGAGGATATTGCGAAGTCAATATCGTTGTATGCTGCCAGTCCTAAAGCATACAGGTTGCTATATAAGCAATGCCTTCCACTCCCATCGGTCCGCACACTTCAAAGTTGGGCACAAAAACTGGACATTTCGCGCGGACTTATAACCCCAGTCTTCGGGTTATTGGCCGCCGCTACCCACATGAACGAGGCACAGAAGCTATGCGTGTTGAGTTTCGACGAAATGAAAGTAAGACAATCTTACTGTTACGATGTTTCGTCGGACTCAACATTAGCCCCCGTCAACTACGTACAGGTAGCGATGTTAAGAGGTAAACATTACAATCAAGATTTTATAGAATATCAAACCTTTATTAAGGCCTTTTATATTTCAGGTCTCATGGCAAAGTGGAAACAGCCAATCCTTTATGACTTCGACTGCAAAATGACTTCCGTTTTGCTTCGAAGCATGTTGCAGAAGTCAAAAGATTGCGGCTATAACGCAGTGGCTGTCGTATGCGATCTTGGAGGTACCAATAGGGCCCTATTTAATGATCTAGGCGTAACTGAAGACCAGCCGTGGTAAATAATCACAATTAAACTTATTGATTTCAGTTCTTATAATACTTCTCATTTCCATAGGTTTATTTTCAATGACCAAAGGATTTACGTTTTCGCTGACGTGCCACACTTGCTAAAACTTTTGCGAAATCATTTCCTTGATCAAGGTTTCCTAATTAATGGGAAACCTGTGAAAAAGGAAATAATTTTGGAGTTATTGTCAATTACAAGCACGGACTTGACAATAACTCACAAGATTTCTGCAAGTAACTTGACCGTGGCTGGAGCTCACCGCCAAAAGGTCAAGACGGCAGCGAAACTATTTTCGCATACTGTGGCGCAGGCCATAATAAGGGCAGCAAGTCTGGGTCATTTGCAGAACCAAAACTGGACCGAATGCTTCCAGTTATTCAAAACAGTATGTGTTATTATATTATATTATGAAATTGATATATTATATATTTTACTATATTACATATCGTTATCTTAATTCACAAAGGCTCTAACCAACAGTTTTTCGTACTAAAATATAGCTTAAATAAAAATTTCAAAGTGTTAGTACCAAAAGCAACGGAGTTACATGCCCCTTTTTCAAAAGCTCTACCTATTTTCGATACTATTTTTATAACGTTTATTGCTTCTGCTATAAAATATAATTATTTTTTTGTTTAGGGCCTTTGTGAATTAAGGTTACGATATATTTAAACCGCAATATTAAAACTCATGTTCAAATTATACACCTTAGACAAATGACTGGTTTGACGTTCTAAACGTCAGGGTGCCTCACGCCGACTCCAGGAAGCGGTGTCTTGCTTACGGTTTAGCGATCGAGGAGCAAAACAAGATCCTAGACGAGATGACCGACCTAGTCAAAAATATGAGGGTGCTTGGCAAATTTAGTCTGCTGCCATTCCAAAAAGGTAAACTAATACATATGGTTATCTCAAGAATAACATTAAATGTTTGTTATTTTTTCTTACTATATCCCTAGGAATCTTTCAAAGTAATACGGCGTTGAAGTTGTTATTCGAGGACATTAAAGCTCGCTTTAATGTCAAGTATGTCTTGACGTATCGGCTAAACCAAGACGTACTCGAAAATTTCTTCGGCATTATTCGGTCAAAAGGCGGGTTACATGATCACCCTGACCATCAGGAATTCAAGTACCGTCTGCGACTATACCTGCTAGGACACAACAAGGGCGTATTATCCGATTCTGCTAATGTAGAAGAGGATGATACGCCTGACATAGAAATCACGCAGCCTCCGCTTACAAGTAATTCAAAATAATTTTTTATCTATTTCATTCGGCTTAAATATAAAAATATATTTTATTAATAATCGCACATATATATTTCACCATATTTACAGGTATTTTGCTGAAAAACTTAAGCTCTAATGCAGAACTGTGGCCGGTTGAAGAAGCGGAATTCGAGGATTTGGAGCTAGACGGACTCGAGCATTTAGCGGGATATATTTGCCACAAGCTGCAGGATGACATTCCCAGCACGTCGTTCAGGAGCAATGACGACCATTCATTCTCCTGGGCGGATCACCTTAATGAGGGTGGGTTATCCCTACCAAGCTCCTCTATGATGGTCCATATGCGAAGTCTTGAGTCAGTCTTTAAGGCATTGAACGAAGATGGCTTGCTCATTACAAATGATTTTGTAAAAACTCACATTGAGCATGCTGCAACAATTCAATGCGACATTAAAGTAAAAAAATTATTTTTCAGGGCAAGAATGTTCTTCAAAATACGAAAATTAAATAAAGAACTCGTTGAAAATGCCCACAAAAGAAAAAGAAAAGCCAAAAAAACTCTGACCTAGATCGATCCATATGGTACCATTATAGAACCGTAAGTATTGCATAAAATACCAAACATGTGGTAAGTTTTGAACTAAAGCGTTTTTAAATTTGTAGAAATTAACCGTTCTTTACTTGCAGCATGAATCAATGTCCGCATTTCACACGCACTGATCTCAGTATTTCAGACTCCTAAAATTAAAATACTTGCATGCTACGTAAGTCCCTAGTTTTAAAAAATCATCAAGCGTCTTTTATACAAATATAAACTTATTTATTTGCAGGCAAGTAATATGATTTATCCAAAGGCCCTTTTCAGGGCCGCCAATTAATTAACAAAGAGATTAAAATTTTATGCTTAGATAAATACATATATACCAATCAACAAGAGGCCCTTTTCAGGGCCGCAATTAAGTTGACAAAGAGCTTAAAATTTTATATCCTATATATATTTATGTTCTTAACGTATATATGCATGCATGTATCTTTTTAATAATTATCATTTAAATTGTATATTTTTTTACTTAGATTTAAAAGCAATTACTTGGTTTTACACATCATTTTGTTTCGTTATAGTTAAACTTAACTAAGTGGATCAATGAAAATATAATATACTGCAAATATATGTATATAATATACTGCAAAATAAAGACTATAGTAGTAAAAATTTCAAATCGAATAAATGTTTATTAAAACTATACCTCATTGCACTACTTTCCAAAAACAGAGAAGAAAAATAACTATGACGTACTGAGCTCTGGTTGTTCATGCAAGACTATTTTGCTGAGACTGACGCGACACACACCAATACACCAGGTTGGTTTGCACTAGTTGGTGTCGGCTGGTTTACATCGGCTGCGCCGATGAAGCAACTGAGCCGAAGATATCATCAAGGTTGGCATTTGAAGTTGGTTGTACATTAATTTCTAAAATAGAAATGTAGGTCTCAATTCAGAACTTAGCAAATATTAATTTGGATGGCCGCCTAAAAGTCTAAGACTTTTTTGAATCTACCGAATCCTTACCTAAAATATCAGGTATTGGAGCCGAGCCAATGCCAGATGAATTATCATCCCCGAATGCTCCAAGCAAATCGAAACTAGCGTCACTCGTTGTGGCTTGTGGATCTTGCACCGGCAGCTGGGGTTGGGGCTGGTTTAAATTGAGCATGTCTATTGGTGGTGATGGTTGAGGTTGGATTCGAGGTACATCCTCTTGCTTTATTTCGGTAGCATCTGGTAAAATAGGCGTTATCTACGGAAGCAGCTGACCTAACAGGCGTAGGTTTGTTGATGGAACTAGGTTTTGTCACTGTTGTAAGGAAAATAAATAAATAATTGAAATGGGCGGAAATACTATAGGGACTTGCCGAACTTATCCACCATTTCCTCGAATTCTAATTGCGAACTTAATATATGTTGTGCGTTTCTTATGGGCTTTGCTGGTAACCAAGGAGGATTCCTACTCGGCGGAAATTCGTTATCCGTGAAACTCAACGACAGCGAAACCTAAAAGTCATGAGGAACCTGATCGGCATCCGGTAAATCATCGAGATCATTCGAGGAAAATGTTATCAATGTTTCTTGTTCCGGTATGAAGCCCGTGTTGATTTGGAATTGACAAATCTTTAAACTCTGAGGACGTACCATGCCTTTAAGTGCATTTCGCGCATGTTAAAGCACCACTTCATTTATGGAAAATATATAAAATTAAGCTGCATCACCACCTGCATGCTTGCCGCGACTTATTTTTTCCAAACCCTGTAAACAAAGTTTATATTAATACGACACAAATTTGTTATTACTGCCACGCGCTCACCAAATTAAATGATTCCACAAGCACAGTGCATGATTTAAAAGGCGGCAACTTAGTTGATTTTTCCTTTTGGTCCTTTGGAGATTTGTCAAAAGCTTCCACAGCTTCACAGTTCTCAAACAGCAACACCAGCCCACATACAATTGAAAGCACCACTTTTAAACACGACATGTTAAGTTGAAAACGTTGAAATACCACAATTTACAAATTAAAATCGGAGGTAAGCAAGCATCGACCACTTTCTGCAGGAAAACATGCGCTGCGACAAGATATTATCACTTTTCCGGCACCTGCAATACAAACACAAAATTCTTTCTATTCTTTTGAACACATTTCAAGAGTGGTTGTATAATTTTTGTTAACGTTGTGCTTAATTTGCTATAAGATGGCTTGAAAAATTGGTGAATTGTGAAGAAAACACGTTTTCTCATTGCAAATTCACAACTGTCAACTCATTGTTCTTCGCCAAATTCTTTGTTTACCCGTTGCCGCAAATGTCATTCTGCGGGAATGCGCAATCTTGTATTCTATCGTTCTTGCTGGTATTCGACATAATTTGCGCACGTCAGAATCTTACAATAAAAACGGAAGAACATATAACTCTCGAATGAATCCAACAAGCCGTTTATACAGAACGAGTGTCTCAATTTACATGCAACGATTCGGTTCGTTTGAAATTGTACAAGTGTATGATTCAAACAAGCAAAACTGTTTACTGCGTTGACTCGGTATAAAATTTATCAAGCAAGTTGCGGCTCGTACGCTTTACGTTGTTTATGTATCAAATCATACGTACATTAGTTCAGTATAAACGAACTCCAAATTCAAGTAGCTCCTTGCTTTTCTCTGCTACCGAATAGAATTAAATGAAGAAGACGATGCCGAAATTGAAAATTATGATATAGAGGACCTCAATATAATATTGGACGAAATAGATGCATCTATTGATCAATGTGATATGGATGAATGGTCATAAAGCGATTGCCAAACAAGATCACCATCATTACATATATTTATACAATTCTTTAGAACAGAAATCAATAAATTATTGTCCCTTAAGAAATTATTTATTAGGCTACGTTTTACCAAACTCATTTAAGTGGAAATTAACTTGAATTAAATTTTTTATTTCTCATTAAAATTTTTTCAGTTTCAATAAGCTCTTTATTTAAGTGAGTAAAAATATGGCAGCACCGTGCTAAAAGTGGCTGTAAAAGCAGGGCTGGTATACAAGTAAACAGCTGATACACAAAATTTTGATGCGTGTACGATTGCTCGGTGAGTACTCCCTTGGGAGTATACGAATACTCCCCATTGCTCCCTATGCTTCTGTGTATCAGCATGTAATTTTGTATACTCCCTTTAACATTGGATGTCCTAGTAGGGGGAGTAATCCCTTTTACCTCCTAAACGACCAATCGGGGAGCACACACAGAATTATCCCACAAACCTTCTAATGGAGCAATACGGGAGTACTCCCATAGTTACCTCCCAGATACCTCCCAAAAAGACAACAAAGGAGTGCACATAGAAAACATCCCATATTCCTCCCGAACGAGCAATATAGGAGTAATAAGACAGCAGTGATAATGAACATTTTAATTTAGCCAAATAGATTTTGCTGTTTATTAAATTTTTTATTTAACTTCTTAATCACGTGCATTTGTGCAATTTTACAAGATCTTAACAGATATAAGTACGAGATCAGATACAAACATAAATGATACGTCTTACATAATTGCTTAATTTTAGAATTATATTGCAGAGAAATCATATGAAAGTAAAACATAATAATAACAAAACGGTAAGATAAGATTTGAATTATATGCACCTATATGAACATATAAGTATGTACTCTAGGGCGGGTCGAAAATCTAATTTTACTCAAATCCCTTGGTAATAGTGAAAAGATAATGTATTATGAAGTCAACAAGAAGCCTGCAAAATATTAGTATTTTATTTTAATGTTAAGAGCCCGCGCATCGACCGCCAAGTCACCCACAGCACACTAGTCGAATAAGACCAATTCTTGTTAAAAATTCTGGGTTCAGCAAAAAGGTTTGGTGCATATTATTAAATAATGAATCAGTTAATGCAAAAGATAAAGTCAAATATAATTTTTCGCAGCCCTTTAGCTTATCGTTAATCTCAAAGTTATCTTTTTTCAATACATTTTTAATTGTTCTCTTGATAATTGCACTGGCCTATAGTCAAAAGATGTAAAGAACAGCATTAATATTGCTGCCGTTCATTTAGGTCGCTGGTTGCAAATATTCTAATCTTGTTTTAATATTAGCTATAGTTTGCGAATTTTTGCAAATTTAGGAACAATTTCGGTAGCTCTAATAGAAAAGCCATTATTTTGCATCATCGTGGAAAAATTTTGGTTTATGCAAGTGAGTATGGAAACACTGAATAGGCA
>NW_016161050.1:43550-46653 GCF_001687245.7 Rhagoletis zephyria
AAAACGTTTAGATAAAAGAGCCGGATTACAGAAAAGTGTTCCAGGGAGCGCCTTTTTTCGTTCAAGCTGAATGCGAAGCACTATCGTCCAATTGGAGAGTCTTCAAAAGGATTTCCCAGGATATGTTAAACACTTTTTTCACATAATGCAATTAACTAAAATACTTATGCACTATATCTAAACAATTATTTCACGTCTCCTACTTTCATATAACGGCAAATTTAGAAACCGCGAAAAATGTGCGTCTTCGTTGACTAATAAAACTATTCCGCACCAATTTTCAAGACTGCATAAATGGACTTAAAATGGGCGTTTCCCACCCTAACTGTATTATGTTAATGTATGCAACTACTATTAACTTATCAAACGATTCCTATTCTTTGACGATACATATTTCATTTCATTCATCAGGATCTTGAAAGCTGACCAAATCGGCGTGACCAAGTCCATGGTCCTTTTAATACTATATAAACATCCGAAAACATTAAAACGTTTGAAATAAATCCCGTCTCACTTTTTTGTATTTTTCACTTGGTTCCTGAAGTAATGAAGAATTGAAAATCTATACGGGAAAATTATAGTTTTTGTAAGTTTTATCTTAATATCTTAAAATTTAAGACTTATTGAAAAATGATAAATGAACGTGAGGTACTAAATTTAATAACCCTTAATTTGATATATCGTCCGGTTTATAAAAATTAACGCATTCCATAGATATTACCAGCCAAAGTTTCATTTTCAAAATTCGTATACTTTGATGCAATTGCGCGGGCTAAAGATAAGATTTAAATTAATCTTTCGTGGCCAATGACAATTGGCTAAGACCTAAGACATCATAATATTACTATTACAATGCGGTCAAACGACTTTTATTTTCCCCCATACAAAATCGACCCAGCCTAATGTACTCGTATATGATTTCCTGGGTGTCAAGGATGCTTGCCTGTTCAGGAATCCACCAAGCGGGGAAATTGTGAAGGTGACTTTGCTTATCTGACATCTTTGTCACCCATGCGATGTTTAAACCCGGGGGTCACACTTAAATGCAAACACTAATTTGTGCAATCTGAAAAGTAGTTAACGGTATATTTATAAGTAATACAATACTTAATATATTTAAACAAAAGTTGAGGTACATACCAACGGACTTTTATTAAAATCTGTGTGCTATCCAAATTAGATTATTGTGTGCTCCCTATGCGTCTATAAGAAATATTTTCTGTTGTTTTTTTCTATGATAAACTTTTCTGAAAACAAAAAATTTCTTTTGAACGAGGTGCGTATTGCTCTCCTATCAATCAAAAAGAATACTCTTGGATTTCTAGCTTAGGAGACATCACTTTTTAATCCTAAACGAGTAATAACGGAGTACAAAACCGACAAATCTCGCTTATTGCTCCCAAATCATGCCTCAGGGAGCATTCTTTAATTGCTCGCTTAGGAGATCTCTCATTACGCTCCTAAGCAAGCAATACAGGAGGACAAAACCGACAAATCTCGTTTATTGGTCCCAAATCATTCCTCAGGGAGTATTATTACGTCGCTCGCTTAGGAGATCTCCTATTTGATTCCTAAACGAGTAATAAGGAAGTACAAACCGACTCTTTTATTCCTCACATAGGGAGATCTCCCTTCAAGTTCTAGTGGGTGGTGAAACCACAGTATACAGTAAACCAACCATTGACAATATGCTTATTTGAAAATTAATAAATGAAATACTGTGCATGTATAGGATTTTTTTGTCATTAACCCATAGGCAACGACTGGTGCAAAAGTAACCACAAATATTTGTTGATATATTGACATGTAAATTTGAACAGCAAACTTCGTAAAAAAATAATAATAATACAAAAATACTGTTAATCACTACATGGGAGGTGGGCGTGGTTATTGACAGCTTTCGCCAAAATTGAATATTAACCTAAATTATACCAAAGGCAACTTCGGCCCTGACTTTCGTTGAAATATCTAAATTTTGTTCGAGCTAACGTGTTTACAAAGAGACACAGCTGGACCAATTCAACTCGTCATTCTGAATATTTTGATAAATATGTGTGTATGCATATGTTATCTGCATAAACCGCTTATCTGCATAAACCATCTTTATTTGCATTAACTCATGCATTATCTCCTTGCAAATGAGAATAAGCGGCTGGACAAATACATAAAAATTTCGTGCATTTGTCCGAACGTGGAGATATAATTTTGTGTACATATTTCATTAAAGCTATTAAGGTATCTACTATAAGAGTGGTTTATTTGAAAATGAGAGAGTTCTACCTTTAAGCTAAGTACTTGTTCTACCTCCTAAATTTTCCAAAGTCAGCCCACCATTATTCACTGAAAGTTGTGTTCGGAACACGGTATGACTTATGTAGGAACTGCATCCGGTCATAATCACTTACGCTACACGCGTGATTTGTTTGAAATTAGTTTTTCTCGTTATTTTATTTTATGTCACTTGAAAATATTTTTCACTATAAGAAAATATTGATATTGGATTTCATTGGGTTAACGAAAACGATAACTGTGAAAAAATATCAACCAATACATTCAAACAAATTGTCAAATAAGCATACCCAACAAGCAAAATAAACTTAAAGAAAGTTTTGTTTAAGTTTTCAATTCCCAACAAGCATTTCAGTAAACGTTTTTAAAAATAACTTAAATTAAGTTTGCTATAATAAGCGTTAAATAAGCATTTTTAATATTAAGCTTATTAAAAGTTTTTTCAAATAAACCTTTAATAAGTTTTGAGAGCGAATGTTTATAAATAACTTAAACTTATAAATGAAATGTAAATGTCAACGACATGAAGTAGTAAATATAAAATTTTTTCAATCGCAAGTGACGTGTTTACGTTTTTTAAAATATATTATTAAAAGAAAAAATTAAATAAAACCGATGTGGTAAAAAAAGTCCAATCCAGGACCCGCTGCGCTAATCGGTGGAGCATTCGAGTCTTAAAATGATGAGTTCCCCTTATCCTTTCTTAGTTTAACATTCAATTAAAAATGTATTAAATTTTTTTCAGAAAAGTTCATCAATGAGAATGGCGGCGATGAAGCGGAATATATAGCTGCATCGATGTCGCTTTTCCAAT
>NW_016161050.1:48642-48745 GCF_001687245.7 Rhagoletis zephyria
AATTCTCATTTCGTTTAGTTTCTAGATGTTAAGCAATCTATGTATGAGTTTTTAATGAAATATCTTTAAATAAAGGGTTATAAAAATGTTTATAAAAAGCTTT
>NW_016161050.1:48867-56011 GCF_001687245.7 Rhagoletis zephyria
TTCCTTTTCGATTATATTACGCTTACTTTCAAGCGTTTTATAAACAAAAAATCAACGTTTTGTAAGCTTAATGTTTATAATTGAAAACTTAAAAAAACCTTTCTATAAGTTTATTTTGCTTGTTGGGTTATAAACATTAAGCTTACAAAACGTTGATTTTTTGTTTATAAAACGCTTGAAAGTAAGCGTAATATAATCGAAAAGGAACATTGGTTATAAGCAGGGAACGGATTTTTAGGACCTAAAAACCTATAAAAAAGGCAAAATAAAGTAACGAAATAGGCTGGAAAAGGCAAAATAAAATAGCGAAAAAGGCAGGAAAAGGCACTAGGTATTGCAAAAAAGGCAAAAAAAGGCAAAACAAAATAGCGAAAAAGGCAGGAAAAGGCAAAAAAAAGGTATTGCCAAAAAAGCAAAATAAGGCACTAAAAAAAGACAGAAAATACGAAGAACAATCAAAAAATATATTTATTTTAGAAAATTTTTATATTACAAGTAAAAAGAGAAAACTATCAACTAGTTTCTTTATATGAAAAATTTGTACTTTGACTCTTTGACTATTTTATCCTTTCGAGTTTCTAAGTAACATTGAACTACAAGATGCACTTTGAAGTTTCCTGGCAGTATTTTCATTCGATTTTCGCGAAGAAAAGCCTTGAATGTACTAAATGTGCGCTCGAATTAAGTTGTTACAAGTGGAGCCCAATTTAAATATGGAACGTTTGAAACGTTCATATTATCAGGAATAAGGGCGTTTTCCTCGCCCTTTGCAATTTTATACACACCCCTTATTGTCTTCAAGCCTACGTTAGCTGAGAAAACGGTTTTGAATTTTTCCAACACCAATTTGGCAAGAGGTCCCTGCGCTTCTATAAGCCGCATGGGCATGTGTATATTTTTTAATCTTAAAAAAAAAAATTGTAAATGCTATAATCACTTTTTTAAAGGTAGAATAGGCAGAAAAAGGCAAATATCTTAAAAAAGGCAAATATCTTAAAAAAAGGCAAAAAAAGGCAACATCAAATGTGTATACATGGAATCAGGGAAAGCTAAATCGTGGACATTTTTAATAGAATATACTCTATCTCTTTAGCAGAAAAAAAGGCAATTTCCATAAAATCCGTTCCCTGGTTATAAGCGTAGAAACATAAACTTGTGATGGATGTTCAAAAGAAAGCTTTTTATAAGCGTAAAAGTTTAAACTTATAATAAAGGTTCAAAAAAAGTTGTTTATAAGCGTATGAATATAAACTTACTAAAAATTTTCAAAAGAAAGCTTTTTATAAACATTTTTATAACCCTTTATTTAAAGATATTTCATTAAAAACTCATACATAGATTGCTTAACATCTAGAAACTAAACGAAATGCGAATTTTCGGCGGACTCATCTACAGTCGCGAAAATATAAATAGGGAATAGACAATTTAGCATACAAATTCACGATAACATACAAACATTAAGCATAAACAAGTAATTTTTAGCAAAAAAAAAACCGACTTAAAGGAAATATATATATATCTATATATTTCATGATCTAATGATCGGATCTAAACATAATTAGTATGGGACCACCTCTGAGACACTACCTTTCCGTTTCAAGAATTATTGAAATCGGTTGACGTGGTGCAAAGTTATGCGGTAACATACATAAAAAAAATAAAAATAAAAAATATTCCGACGAACTGATAACCTCCTCCTTTTTTGGAAGTCGGTTAAAAAGTTAATTATTACATCTTGTTGCGTGCAGCAGCTTTTAATTACATGCGGTTATTGGCGAATCGGAAAAACGACATCGATGCAGCTATATATTACGCTTCATCGCCGCCATTCTCACTGATAAACTTTTCTGAAAAAAATTTAATACATTTTTAATTGAATGTTTAACTAAGAAAGGAAAAGGAGAACTCATCATTTGAAGACTCGAATGCTCCACCGATTAGCGCAGCGGGTCCTGGATTGGATTTTTTTTTACCGCATCGGCTTTATTTAATTTTTTCTTTTACTAATATATTTTAAAAAATCTAAACACGTCACTTACAATTAAAAAGTTGTTATATTTACTACTTCATGTCGTTGGCATTAGCATTTCATTTATAAGTTTAAGTTATTTATAAACATTCGCTCTCAAAACTTATTATTATTATTAGCGAGGTTTATTTGAAAAAACTTTTAATAAGCTTAATATTAAAAATGCTTATTTAACGGTTATTATAGCAAACTTACTTTAAGTTTTTACTCTTTTACTATAAAATAAATTTGGAATTAGTTAAAAAGGTATAAAATTTAATTTAATACAACCTACTTAAGATTATAATTTCCAATTAGTAAAACTCTGCCAACATGAAACGATGCATCTCGTCCCAACTTCTGAAAAACATAGTCAAAATACCAGTTTTTAGACTATAAAACTTTGTAGTTTTTATGCTACATATAAGTAAAGTCGCATAATAATAATTTTTTTGCCAATTTATTTATGTACCTTGCGAAAAATATCAAAATATGTACATATGTATGGATGTGCATATACACGCAACACACTTTTGTAACAAATCGTTACTGGCGATTCGAACAAATACAAAATTGCGGTAACAAGTACATATGGTTTGCTACACGATACGGTTTGTGTGGTAGAGAGAGTGAATTCAAAAGTGCGGTAACGAATACATACGGTTTGCTACACGATACGGTTTGTGCGGGAGAGGGAGCGATGAGGATGCTCTCGCTGTAGTATCGTATAGCAAACCGTACGATTCAATAATACAAGGTTCGATAAACTGACAGTTGTCTCTCTCGCACCGCTCCCTTAGCAGTGACACGGTGTTGCTTCTTTGCAAATTTACTTGGAAAAAGTGTAGCTTTGCTGTGAAATAGAAGTATAAGCTTTTGTGCAATTTGTTTATTTGTATATGCATACTAAGCACATTTAACTGATGAAAACATAAATTCTTTTCAAATTGGATGTTTACATAAATCTCATAGTAGTTTTATTTTAATTTGGAGTCCTTTTGCAGTTTTTATATAGCTAAATAGCACATAAATTACGTAATTCACGTAGATATATTAATATTTCGTTCAATATTTCGCTTAAAATGCCAGATTTCCTGCAAATACATTAGAATTTACAAAAGGAATTTCACTACTAATTGCCTTCTTTGCGTTCTTATCTACTACCATTTTCGCAACAAGGGATTGCTTTCTTCTCCTTTCTCTGTCCTTCGTAAATGCAACCTTTTGTAAGGGAGTGTCAAACCGCGGCTGTCAATAATTATCTAACCTTGTATTATTGAATCGTGAGCAAACCGTATGTATTCGTTACCGCACTTTTGAATTTGTTCAAATCGCAAGCAGGGTTAGAACTTTCTTACGATAGTAGTAGATTTCTACAGTTTAAGAAAACATTTTAAATTTAGTACGCTACTCCGCTTTACCTATGATCTGCTACGTTTTTAATTCCAAAATAATAAAGTACGCCTTTTGCAGTATCTAAACTAAAAAAAGAAAAACATAAAATAGAATTGTTTTTCTTTTAATACAAACACGAATTGATGAATTCAGGTAATTTTTAAGGTATGATATAAATAATATTAGACTAGTTTGTATTTTTATGTAGCACAAACTATATCTAAACATAAATATGCCTCTTAAAGGTATTCTTTCTGGGAAATGGCATAACTTTCGTAATTTCTCCAAGACATCGGTCAAAGCACTGATGGAAAAATATATCTGCCTGAATGTCTGACAAATCCAAATAGTTTGCTACTGAACTAAAGAGACAAAAACGGCTCTCTTCGGTATTCTCGATTCGTGGTCATGTTTATATTCGAGTGCGACCACGAAGCGAAGCAATGAAAGTCTCCAGGGTAGAAGACAAAACAAATTGCAGTTCGACCACAAAACGAAGCATTTAAGTCTCCAATGTAGAGGTGATAAAGCAAAATTGCAGCAGCAAGTGAATGTCTCCAGAATAAATTCTGCTTTTAAACAAAACCATCTAACTCAAACTCTTTTTACCTCTAACCTCCTTCTCTTTAATAACTTCTGGCAGTGTTAATCTTTTACTGTTGGTATCTCAATGTTTTCCTCTTGTTTGCTCTTGAAATGCAATGTCCCTTGCCTTTCTTGTTTTATTCAATATGAATCTTAATACTTACTGCCGTTCCAAAGGCGACACGTTTAGCATGATTCGTATCTTAGGCAAACAAAAACTTGGCCTTAAAATTTGTCATATCAACACACAAAGCCTACCAAGAAAAATTGATGAATTCAGATACTTGTTTGAATCTTCGGGTGTTGATGTTATCTGCATCTCTGAGACATGGTTCTCTGCTTGGCACAACAATGAGTCTTTCTCCGTTAGTGGATATACGCTATATCGGTCTGACAGAACCGAGAGTGGGGGTGGGGTTGACATGCTTGTAAGGATAGGCATTCCATGCAAACTTAATTGCAAATCTGTAGGCAGCAGTACTATTGAGTATCTCTTCTTGGAAATAGCAACAAAATCAGACAAAATACTTTTAGGGTGCGTTTACAGGCCGAATAAGAATGTTATTTACGAAAAGTTCATTGACTTCCTGGAGGAACTTACACTATCTCATAGTTCTATCGTAATAGCTGGTGATTTCAATTCTGATCTGCTTAGTGAAGGCAACTTTGATTTGGAGATGAAGAATCTCGGGTAATTCTCCGTCAATTGCTCAACACCAACCCACTTTACGCGGACTAATAGTTCGCTGCTAGATATCTTCTTTGTCAACGATAAGACTAAGGTGCTTCTATATGACCAGTTGGATCTCTATAGTTTATCCAAACATGATCTTATTTTCCTAGTTTCTGATTTCGAGTTCACATCCAGACACCCTCCTATTCATACCGCGACTTTGCGCACATAGACTATGAAGAACTTGAAAAGGGTGTTGACTCAGTAAATTGGACATCGGTGCATAATATGTTAACAGCAAATGACCAAATTAATTTCATTCAAAGCCATATTGGTAACCTTTTTTGATAAATATGTGCCACTTGTTACAAAGAGTAATACGCACAAAAGTCGCCCTTCGTTCAACAACCAAATCAAAATGTTGATTGTAAAACGTAATAAAGTTTACCAAAAATGGAAATGCTTCAGGACGGATTCCCTATACAATGATTACAGAAATCTGCGAAGGGAGGTTATCAGAGAAATCAGGAATAAAAAAAAAACAGGTATTATGACCAAAAATTTACCGAAGCGATTGGCTCAAAACAAACTTGGAAGCGTATTCGCGAAATAGGCATTGGCAAAACAAAGACACCAGTACCTCCTGATATTAACGTAAATAACCTAAATAAAAAGTCAACTGACTTATTTGATAACTCCGAAAATATACCTTTTGATTGCTACAGTGCCCGTTCGGATATGTCCTTGTCAGATTTTAGTTTTAGTCGTATAAACGAGTGTGACGTTGTCCAGTCAATACTGTCCATAAAGTCCAATGCCGTTGGTTGTGATGGAGTTCATACAAAGTTTATCAAGTGCATACTACCGAAAATCCTACCTTACCTCACATACTCTTTCAATACTATTTTCACATCAGCTGTTGGAATAGGGCCAAAATTCTTCTCACCCCAAAACGCAATGGAGAATACAGACCCATTGCATTATTACCTTTCTTATCTAAAGTATAAGAGCGTATAATGCATCACCAGATCGACTCATTTATATGTAAAAACGAGCTCCTGAGTACATACCAATCGGGGTTCAGGTGCAAGAAAAACTGTATCAGTGCACTCCTTACCGTCTCAGATGATATTCGAATAAATATGGACAAAAATTATGTAACTCTACTAACCCTGCTGGATCACTCGAAAGCATTTGATACGGTCAATCACAAACTGCTATATCTGGAATTAAAGAATCTCTTTAACTTCTCAACTTCAGCGTACCTTTCAGTTCAGTTCGCACCTTTTTGGACGATCGCAAGCTGTCAGTGTTGGCAATACAATGTCTAACTTTATGCCTATATCTAGAGGTGTTCCCCAAGGATCGATACTCGGTCCCTTACTGTTCATTTTATATATAAATGTCCTTCCTAAGGTATTAAACCATAGTAAAATTCACATGTACGCCGACGATGTTCAATTGCATTTGAGTAGCCATGTTGACAAACTAAATGTGTGTATACAAAACCTAAACTGTGATTTGGAGCTGGTAAGTCAGTGGGCTCGAAACAATGGATTGGTCTTAAATCCAAATAAATCTGTGTCGTTATATTTAAAAAACGCTTCAACTTAGATGACTATGATAAGGTTCTATTGAACAGTTCTGTGATACCTTTTGTCGACGTAGCTAAGAATTTGGGTGTGTTATTTAACCGAACATTGACGTGGAAAAATCACATCCATGGTGCAATTGGGAAGCTATATGGTATGCTCGGATCTTTATGGTCAACTCAAAACCTGTTTCCGGTAAAAACCAGGCTGCTTATAGCTCAATCGTATTTGTTGCCAACGTTGTTGTATGGATGCGAACTTTATGCCAATAGTGACAGTCAAAGTACCAAAACACTTAATGTGCTGTATAATAACATCGCCAGGTATATCTATTGTAAAAAACGTTATGACCACATCTCCCCATGGGCTCTCAAGATATCCTCAATATCACTTAATGATTTGTTGTAATTTACACAGTCATCGCGATCACTTCAACTCCTGCATTTTAAGTTTAACGCCATAATATCCGAGCGTCANATGATTTGTTGTAATTTACACAGTCATCGCGATCACTTCAACTCCTGCATTTTAAGTTTAACGCCATAATATCCGAGCGTCAGTTTTTCGTTTATACTGCCCGTCTTTGGAACAAACAACCACTTAAACTCAGAAGCATTAAGGCCACATTGCATTTCAAGAAAGCATTATTTACATTCTGTGCCGAAAGGGAACGATAAATTGTAATCATTTAGCCCTCTGTCAGCCGATTCTTTTTCTCTCTTTTATTTTTATTTTTTCTTCTCTTCTATCTTTCTCTTTTTCTAACATAAATAGTTAAAAAGCAGTGATTTGTAACTATTAAGATTAAACTTTATTTAGTGTAATTTATATATGAAACTTTTACAACTGCTAAAAAAGGTCCGGAAATGTCGAGAGGGGTATCAATCGACG
>NW_016161051.1:0-21159 GCF_001687245.7 Rhagoletis zephyria
GAGTAATTGATTAACCGAATAATTGATTAACCAGCTTGCTCGAGTAATCGAATAATCGCACAGCCCTAGTTGCATTACTTTTGAGTTATAGATGTATTAATTAAAAAAAAAAAAAACAAAATATTAAAAACAAGTGAATTTTTATGTAATTTTTAAGAGGTGAAAAGTTAATTAGAACATAACTTTTGAAGTACACCAGATATTGATTTGAAATTTTACGTGCAATTAGTACTTATGTAGTAGGTAACTAAAGTGTGCTTTAAAAAATAACTAAATGGCAAGTAGCTCAAAGTGTGTAACTCTACTTTTCCAAATTTTCAGTTTATCGCGTATAATATTTAGTTGAAGCATTTCATTTTAAAAACTTTTTAAGTACTCTACAAACAATTACAAATAATTTGATATCTTAGCAAGAGGTGTGCTTTCAGAATAAACCAAATTTTACAGATAAAATATTTTGCGATCTTGAGTGTAATTTCTATTCCAAAAACATCTCAATTGAGGGCATATTTGGAAAATACTTCAAAACGTTCTAAATCTGTTTGGAACTACTAGTCCTTGTACTATACTAAGTACTAAAAAATAGCGATGTGCAAAATTCTAGTAAAATAACTCTTCAAAATTGAGGGAGATATTTATAAAATACTGGTTAACAATTAATAAAATTTTTAAGTACCGTTATCTCGAAAACTGGAGCATATCTGGTTAAACGGGGTATGTCATTCAATTTGGAACGTGTCAATTAAGTGAGTTTAACTTTCGAAACCTTTGCTCAAATTTACAACTTCACAGCGTTATTTGAACTCAATTTATTCTAAGGTTTTCTATTCCAGCGACCTAAATGTTTATTCCTAGTCTAATTTTTTTTTGCCCATATACTTTGTATGGAAAAAATGCGAAACACCTTAAACAAAAAAAATCTACGGCACTTTCTATAATTTTAAAACCTGCACATCATTTTATGTACTACAATTTATTGGGCTACAAAACTGTGGACCAAATTTGTTTTTAAGATTTTTATTAAAAAGTTTAAAATATTGAAATATGAATTAACATATATGATGCTTGTTGTGTAACTAACCGAACTTTTATAAATAATTAATAAACATTAAAAAAAAAAAACAAAACACAACTAGTCAAAAATTGGCGAAATATCGCACTTCTATTATTTTGTGCACAAATTTACATATACTAATTGAACATTATATGTTCAAATTTTTTTTCTTATCAAATGGTACTAAATCTCGTTTCGAAATTTATTTACACAGTAACTCTGCTTGAAAGTGAAACAATCCTGTAATTTCTTAAAGTTACACCACTGACTACAATAGAGCCGCATCACACGACGCCCACTTTTACACTCAGAAAGTACATCCCCAATCTGGCAACGAAACCAAGTCTACTGAATGGTACTAATAACAAATATCATTTAGTTCCGTTTTCTCAAGTAGCTTTTAAATTTATCTGCCCTGCAAACATATTTTTTTTAACAAAATTTGTGTTTAAGGCAGATAAATTTTAAAAATTCTTGAGAAAACGGTCTTTAGATGAAGTTTTTTTTGCTGCGCTCTCTGATTGTGGTATTTCTTCTGAGAAAAATGACTTTGATCTCCATAAGAATTGGGAACGACTGCTGAGAGCGGTTTAATAAAAAACGAGGATACAGGCTGGTTGACTTTATGTAGCATTAAATAATCTGTTGTTGGAGAAGAGAACGAGCTGCCCAACTGTACCGCGTAGGTTAAATTTTTTATAAAGGGCCCAATATCGGGCGTATAACGATTGGAACCATATTATGGACCTCAGAAAGTGCGTAAGTCTTGTGGTGGCCGAGGGTAAAACGAAGTCAACCAACAAGTAGGTAGTAGCGCATAGGTAAGTATGTATGAAAATGCATATGTACTACACATGTATTTTTGTAGTATATAATAATGAACAAACATTATCTATGCAAAAGTAAGAGGCCAGTCCTTTTGTACATAGACTCAGAGGATTTACTTAAGTTAGTTTTCGAGCACACATCATTAGGCACTCTTCTAATTTTATATTTACTCTAAGAACCTATATAAACTTAGCGAAGGCAATGAAGTACATACCTACATGCATATGTATGTAGTAAGCACCTATATCCATGTCTGTTGATTTTTAAGCCAAGAGGCACGATACTCTAAAAAGCTGCTCAAAAAATGTAGCTGACGAAGCTTTTAAAAAAAAAATTTAATTTTTTGTCTACCTGTATACCACGCGCCCAAGTAAGTGGCTCTAAATAATAGTCATTGGCGCCAGTGGACACGCTTTTTGAGCAGCAACAATAATAAAAAGAGGCCACAACTTAAAGATAAAAACCAAAACAAAAGCAAAAACCAACAAACGCAAGCCGCTCACAGTGAAAAACCTCAGCGATGGGCATCGCTGATTTGCCAAGTGAAGTCGATTTGCGCGCGATTTGCGGTTGCAGTGCGCCCTACAAACAATAAACAGCACACTGCACTTCACCTGCATATCAGCAATGCCCATCGGTGGAAGGAGGAACAGCAACAAGCGCCCTTTCCCGCTTATTTTGCAAATGCAATACTGCAATTTACTTCCATTCATATGTACATGCGTGTGTGTGTGTGTGCAAGTGCAAGCGCGCGGCTGTTTGCTGGCTAACCACATCCCGCGCTACGTCATTGACTGCACCATGCCAATTGGCAGAGAGTTAACAAAGCTCTTCACACACTGGCAACAGCTACATATCACTACGCTTTTCATGGTTGTCGTTGTTGTTGGTGCAGCAGCTGTTCTTGTTGTTATTGCTGGTCGCCTTGTTGCTGCTGTTGTTAACTGGTTTCATTGTTGAGGCAGGTAATGTAGGTACGTCACTCGACTCAATCGTGTACTCGCGCACTCGTGCAATATCCGTCCATTGCTATTCACTTCATTGTTTGTTCAGTCATTCGCGCAACCAGACGCGCGGTTTACCCATCCATCGCTCATTGCTAAGAGTATCTGTAGCAATTGTGGTGATTGTTTTTCCCTTGTTTGTTCGTTTGTTTGTTTCCCCTTCCTCCCTCCTGGCTGTTTTCTTGATTCTTACTGCTGTCGATTTATCCATCCGTTTGTCTGTCTGCCTGTTGGCGTCGCGTAAAGTTGCTTATCCGCAGTGAATGAATTCATTCAATGCTCACTGTAACGGTTTCATGGCGTACGAGTAGTATATTTGCAGCTAACTAGCTACCAGTCTACCTTTCCTTCCGTTCCGCCGTACATCTGTTTATATGTGTATATGGATGCCCACCCAACCAAAATATCAAAATTGTTCGAGTTCGTACCCATTCCCCACATCGACCATGTCGTAAAGAGAAAAATAAATAAATTTTCGAACAAAGTAGGCTTTGATTTGCTTCTAAGAAAAACATGATTCACTGGAATAGGAAGAATCAGAATATGGAAAATATCGCGAGAGTTTGAAAATTTTTCTTTTGTCAATCAGATATGGAATTTAAACAAATCCCACAAACATGGGTAGAGGATAGGGTTGCCAGATTGGGATTTTTCACACTGAGATTCAGGGGTTTCGATCGAATCTCGGGGCTCAGGGTTTGCCACAAAATTCTCGGAGTTTGGGAAAAATTCTCTGGTATTTATACAATTGGTTTTTATGCATCAATTTCATTTTTACTCCAAAGAAACTGACACTTGTATGTATGTACATATATAGCACATACCTGTTTTATCTAATTATTTTTTCCGCAATGTTTGTTTATCTATATACTTTTGTGTCTTTGACCCAGTCTTGCTTCGTCAAATTGAATACGAATACGAATAGGATTCCATGACAGACGGGTCTTAGTAAATAACTGAAATATTCCAGCGTTATATCTGGCCAAGGCTTGCCACTCTAGCATTTTATGGAAAAGCGCTTTAGAGAATTTGTATGCTATTTCGACAACAATAATGGTGGCGAATACGAAAACGAATACGAGCATGACTGAACGAATAGAAGACAAATGCGAAAACGAATACGAAAACGTTGAGCAAAATAAAACGAATAGGGTTATAAAAACGAAGACAAATATAAAGACTGGAGCGAAGATGAATATCAAGTCGAATCCGAAGACTAAGCCGAACACGTAGACAGCGAAGACGAATGCAAAGACGAAGATTATTAAGAAACCGAATACAAACGAATAGGAAGATGGCGACTAAAATGAATATAAAGACGAATGCGAATTTTAATAAATATTTCTGCAATATGAAAAAAACTAGAACTAGCCTGGCACAGGGGAACCCACATAGTTTAATTATTTTTTTAAATTTTTGTTTCAGTTGTACAAAAAAACATAACTGAATTTAATGTAAATTAATTAATTAAAACACCAGCTTTGTGCGCTTCAAGGTAGAAGTGTTAATTTTGAAAACATCGTCGGGGTATTTCAAACAAAAAAACCTAGAAAAACAATCGAATTTCGACAGTTACTGGTACTCCTAGTATTTTATTAGGATTTTGATTGAGTGTTTTGTACATTTGGATTGGAAGGGGTGTGAATAAAATTCGAATACATTTTAAGATACCTTTCGTAATAAGCTCAATGTGTTGCTATAGTAAGGTTTACATTAGGATGGAAATGTTTTCAGAAGCAAGAAGCATTGTCTATATGCATATATAAATGTTTGGAAAACACAAATACTATATATAGTTTTTTCTTATTTTCTTAGAACAGACCTGGCAGAAGCGATTCCAAACTGACGAAGAAATAAGACAAGAATTGATAAGTATGCAATTTTTTGCTAAAGAAGTAAATCGTTTAACCCTTTCGCAGACAGTCATCTATTGTACGACCTTCTGGTGGGTCATCTATTATATCCTTGGACCTAGCATGATAATTAACGACGGAGTATGCCGCGTCTACCTTCTTATGCAAATTTGAGAGTACGAAGGGTTAAGTCTATTAATTCATGAAATTGGAAAATCTGCTCAATTTTATGTAGAACTTATAATAAGTCTTCCAATTTCATCAGTTTGCCTTTTAATTCCAGTCTAGAAAACGGCACTTAAAGGTGTGAAATTAATAAATACTTTCAAATCTCTAATTATTTCCGCTAAGCACGTACATATGTAGGCTCATTCCAACTGATTAGTAAATTTAATAATAAAAAATACTTACCTACATGAATCAATACAAAAAACTCAATTTTGTGCTGACAAAATAAATGCCAAAGATTTCGCTATGAACATTTTTAAACGATTTCGTAAAGATTAAGGCGTAAATATTTCTTGCCGACAAATTCGATTGAATTTAGTAAAGGTACTTATTTAGAATTTAGTAAATATCATAGTTTTCGAGATCGTTAAGGTATTTCTTTACAAAGTCGTGTCAACGCTCTCATATAAAATTCTTGACAATTTCGTAAAGAAATTGCTTCCGATTTCGGAAAAAACTTTAAACGCGACGTAACGATGTCGTTAAGAAATCTAAATAAATTGTTTGGTGGGTTACTCTTCACATAAACATGAATGCTTTGCTGTCTGGCAAAAATAACTGACGTTTTTTTGGCTGTTGATTTTGTTAGTGCTGTGGTTTTTTTCTTTGCCTGCACTTGCTGCCGCTGCTATGCAGTGCAATTGCTGCGTTGGGTGGCGGCTTACGGTTGCTTTGCTCTAAAGTTGAACACTTTTTGTTGCATTTTGTTTTTCTTCTTTGCATTTTGTTGTTGCTTTTTTTAACACCTCAGCAATTAACGTTTGTTATTATAATTTTTGGTTCATCGTTGTTTTATTTTTTTTTTATACTTTCCTGTATTTCTTTTCTGTTTAACTGCACTTTAATGTGGTAATTAAATTATTTTTAACAACAAAAAAACACAACTAATTTAATAAAAATTTATTAATAAGCGTTAAAGAGGTAGAGAAACACTTTATAGAAAAATTAATTATATTGCAGAGCGAAAAAATGTATGTATGTGTATTAGTTTACTTTATCATTAATTGCCACTTCAACAGTTGCACTCAGTCTGTTAATTTTAAAGCAGCTTTTTTTTTTACAATAACAAAGCATTTGCTGCAATAAATTTTTTGGTTATTAGAGTATGAGGTTTCACACATCAGTGATATCAAATAGTTATTCTAGTCAGGATTATCATTAGTAGCAGGTATAATAGGCCACTCTTTGTCATTTGCCCAGATGTTATACTTATTTATCGCTACAAGATGAGGCACAACTTCAACTTTAATTTATATTTTAATAGATAAAATCCATGACTGGAGTACGAACCTCCACTCCATCCCTCATGTTCTTTGCAGTTAGCCCCAGAAATAATATTTTTTACTCAAAAAGTCACTGTCTTATATTACAAATCTTGTAAGGTGGATGGTTCCGTGCGCAGAAGTCCACCTTAGTAGGACAAGCTTTTGACGGCCATTCACCAGGGAGTGATTATTTTGCGTACGGTTTAATTGCAGCTGACGACGACCAGATATTCATACCAACTTGTCTTCTTTTGTCTTTAGCTTTGGGAGCGAGCTAAAATGAGAAGGCGAAAAACTCTGCGTGCGCTGGGTTTGGCTTACGCCACGTTAAAACCCCGCTCAATGAAAACCAAAAATATGCTCCAAATGAAACCCCCTTATTTTGATGCCGAACACGGCAAACGTATGAAGGACTATGATATACGGGCATGCACCTGGTCCCCGATATCAAAACTGTGCTCGCCAATTTCAAGGCCTGGGTGGGCATGGAAGTCATCTTTGGCGCCACTGTCGGAAAATTCAGCCTCCATGACGAAACGGCCGATAAGGAACTGAGCCTGATTAACTTCCCCGGAGCCCGAAACGTTATAGTATACAGTACTAGAGTAGTACTAGTAGTAGCTTACAGGCCCACGATGTGATCGGGCGCGACGCGAGCTAAGTGGGACCGGTTTAGAGAGCTAAAGACGGAAGCGAGACGTATTGGCCGCAATAAGAAGGGCTCTATCTTGCAGAAATATGTAAGTGCGAAGAAACAACGTATGCAAATTTTACTATAGACTTAGGCGACTTACGGAAGGTGTCAAGGCTAGGGTAAACTCCTTTAAGAACAACCATGGCGACCTAGTGACCGATGTCCAGAAAGCTCTTAAATTATGGATGAAATACTTTTCCACCTTATTCAATGGCAGAAGCACTGAAAGTAGTAAAGAAGACGAACCCCAGTCCCATTCTATGATGGCTCCACTGCCTTACTTTGACGAGGTTCGAATTACAATAACGCGGCTGAAAACCAACAAAGTTGCTGGAGATGACGGCCTGGCAGCCGAGCTATTTTAGTGCGGCGGCAAAGAACTGTTAAGGTGCATGCATCAACTCTTATGCCTAATTTGGTCAGATGGACGCATGCCCGATGACTAGAATTTATGTGTGCTCCACCCAATCTACAAGAAAGGCGACCCAACTACCGCAGGATCACCCTTCTAAGCATAGGTTACAAGCTCTTATCGAGAGTTTTGTGGGAAGGACTGCAAAGCGCGCTACGAACTGACTGAGCGTTATAAGTGTGACTATAGACCTACGAAATCCATCATAGACTAGGTATTCACAATATGCGAAATCTTGGAAAAGACCTCCGAAAAAGGATCGATAATCACCATCAATTTCTGGACTTCAAGGCCGCTTACGACGGCACTAAAAGTAGTTGCCTATACGCCGCGATGTCTGATATTGCCGATAAACGGATGCGGCTTTGTAAAATGACGTTGAGCAATACCACCAGTTCCGCTAGAATTGGGAAGGTCTCTCCAACCAGTAAAAACTGAACCGCTCGGGCGCAACAGCGGAGCCTCTTCGCGTTGGCGATGGCGAATACCTCAGACGATGAAACGACGAGCTGTATGAGCTTTACAACAATATAGACATAGCGCAGCGAATTAAAATTCAGCGGCTACGCTGGCTAGGTCTTGTTGTTCGTATGTACAGAAATGCTCCAGCTATGAAAATATTCCAAACGGGTCGCGATGATGGTAACGAAGGAAGAGGAAGTTCTCCTCTGCGTTGGAAAGACCGGGTGGAGAATAACTTGTCTTCACTCGGTATTTTCAATTGGCGTCACTTGACACCGAACAGAAACGTCTGGCGTGCTCTTTTGGACTCAGCCAAACTTGCTTAGGCAGTTACAGCGCCAAAAAATAAGAAGAAGATTAAAAAGGAAACACGAAAACTGTACAATGGCCGGCGGATTTTAGGTCTGCGTTGTTACTTGCGAAAAAGAACTTCGTCCACTGCAAACTTACAAGGGCCGCCCGTCGGCCTTGTACTTGTGTTTGGTGGAAAGAGAGCAAATGATCAAAGCTGACCCCCGTAATTTTCGGACTATTAACCGTCGGAATGTGTAGTGATGGCTTAACCTCCTTCGTGCATGTGGTAAATGGGGTAGCCGAAGGCAATTCTAACTTTATATATGTATAGTAGATCGGTGAACCACGTTTTTCGTGTGTAGTTATTCTCCAAAAAGTTAGTCACCAAACCTATCACTGCCAGTATCCACTCTAACCCCCACATCAATTTAGTTCATTGACTTTTAATTTTTTTTACTCAGGTCAAGAATTGGATATTTAGACCAATAGCGAGAACAGCATCACTACAAAAACTGGCTAAGACTACCAAAGTATACTCTAGAATTTAGTATACAAAGTAGATTTTTACCGCAATCTGTTTTTTTTAACTACCAAGTTTTGCATTGGGTATCGATTATATACAGAGCAATTAATGGTTTACGAAGATTATTCTCCAATACAAAAAAATGTGTCATAAATTCCAGTTTTTAATGTAATTTCAAGAGCTCGCAATTTTGGTTATCTATGTATGTGTACTTAATTTCCTTACTGAGGAGAAGTGCATAGCAAGTCGTTAAATATTTATGCTCTCAGATAAATACTGAAAGGCGAAAATATGAGTACTACTTTCTCGACGAAATGGAAAATAAAAAGTGCTTACTTAAATGCGTCACCATGCTTCCGGTGCATCCCGTATTAAGCTACGAAAAAGTAATAAATTTTTTTTTACTGGTCAAATTTTCAACGTTTTACACTATTCTCTTCAACTTTTTATTCATTTTTGCACACGTAAATAAATAATAATGAGCGCGATAATTTTTCGTTCAAGCAAAGTAATTCGTAAAATGTGAATTTGTAGTGAAAATGTCTTACATTTTATGAGTGTTACGTTGGTTTTGACTTTATTATCGTTTATGTATTTTATTGTTACGTTTATTTATTTTATTTTTTTTTTGCGAAGTCCCACTATCCCAAAGATCTTGACTATAAAAGAGGAAAGCTCGAACAGCTGCTTCGGACTGCGCCAAGCTGAAATGCATTAAAGCAACGCATTTTAATGGTGCAAGATAAACATTTTAAAAGTATCTGGATGCGGCATTAAATCGCGAAATACACAAGAGTGAGTGAATAAGTACATTTGAATAGCGCTGCAAAGGAGCTATGATGCAAATTACAACCACCAGCTTAGTGGAACAAAAAACCCTAATTGGCGCTCGTATGTAAATGTATGCAGGCGATAGTTAGCTCAGCTGTTGGTGTGTACCAGAGAATGGTGCGAGCAAAACGCCACAATACGCAGAGTTTTGACTATTCTGCTTTTGTTAGTGTAATGTTTATTAATTTTTTACAAAAGTCTAACTTTTAAGGTTTGTACAAAAACTAGAAAAATTTTCCCCAAAATTTCAAGCATTTTATTTAGAACGTTTAGAAAAGTGCGTAAGTATGCAGACTATACAATTTTAGATTAATAGAGTGCAAGTTTCCATTAGCTACAAAATTCTGTTTATTTTTGATAAATTATTTTACCTGACGGTGTTACGCATTGTCCTTCACACAAAGTATGTTGGGCCTGCATACCTTTTTTTGTCGAAAAAAAAATGTGTGGAGAAAAGTAATGCAAATACCGCATACACCGCACACTTGAGTAAGCAGATAACGCGGCCACCGCAATACCTCAACGCATATACTCTAGTATTTATGTGCGCGAGTCTCTATACAAAATAGTATGTGGTAGCGATCACACCGCAATTTCCTTTAGAGCGACATCGCACACTTTCGTATACAACTAAATTGGCCAACGTTATACCCAAACGCCTATGAGGATGTAAATGGCAAGATAAAATAGTATTCGGAGGAGCTCATACCGCACCCGCTTTCAGAGTGGATGTATTTAGAGTCACAAAAATATGCACTTGTGCTGTTCTCTGGTATGGTACATTAATGCGTGCGCAACTCAAACACCAACCAACAACAATGCAGTTCGCTTAATAAGTGTAATAAAAAAGTTTCAGCATAACGTCATACTAGTAAGTGTGCCAATTTAAGTGGTGGCCAGACGGAGAGTCAATCAAGTAGAGGGTGGTTGGTATGTAAGACGATAATGTGGTCGTGGCGTATGATGTCAGCGATGACAAACATGTACATACATATACATATATGTGGTTGTAACAATGGCATAAGCCAGTAACAAAAGCGATTAGTTCATTTAAAATGAGAATGAAATATAAAAAAAAATTCCTCGACTACATAGTTAGTGTGAATGAAATACATCTAAGACTACTAAGGCGTTGCACCATGTTTTACACTAAATTGCGGGCTACTGAAAATGTACTAAACTCAAGTTTAAGATATTGATAAATAATGAGGAGGGATTGTTTAAAGTTTAGAGTTAAAAGATTAAAATATTATACAAATTTGAGTTAAAATTTTTTTAAGGAGGAATTAGGTTTGAGGTAAATTTTTATTTATACGTATAAAGAAATATGCAATGTAATTGAGCAGAACCCACTGCAAAAGAAAACTGCGATGATGTGGAGTAACATCCTTTTAGGATTCGACTACCTTATGTATATCGAAACCACCGTTTGTGCATTATTTGGTTGAGACAAAAAAATGGCTGTTCCACAGTGTAATCCCATATTTCGTTTCTTGTGATCGATAGATTTAAATAAATATTTCTATAAACTTTTCTATATTACATAATTTTTGTGGCTTAGGGCTGTTCGTTCAGTGCACTAGAGTACCCTAGTGTAGAGAAAATCGTTCGATGAAGGTTTTCCTTGTCAGATATTTTTCGGCACTATTCTGCACCGTTACAGCAATAAAAAAAAACACTCTACTTTTACAAACTAGCCTTGTAATGAAGATACAGCGTACAGTTTTAAATAAAATTAAGTAAATTGCAAGCTAAGTAAAATTAACTGCCCAAACTTATGAGTTCATAACTCTGTTAGCTCTCGTGTGGCCTCTTTGAAAATAAATCATTAATAAACTTCCAAAGTTCAGCAAGTCAAGCTTAAGTCACATACATACATACATAGTTTTCGTATTTGTTTTATGTTGTACATATATGAATTTATGTGTGTAAGCATATGCTTAGGACGTAAAAGACTTTGTGAATTGCAAAATATCTTGTGTGAGCAATATTCATGGTACGAATGTACATATGTATGTATGTATGTTATTATTGGAACGCCGTCACAGGTGTATTGCCACTTGCTTTAAGTCATTAAGTTGCTTAAGTATTAATAACTTGCAGTATTTTACAACTGCATTACACATGTTGAACAATCATGTAAGCATACCTACGTACAGTCTCTAAATAAGCTCTAAGTTACACACACACACATATAGGCACATATGTATGTATGTAAGTACGTTCCGCTTGCATACATGTATGTACATATGTATATAAATATTTTATCATAGATTCTATACATACTTACACATAAATAGGTATATGTGTGTATGTGTAGGTTCATGTGAGTAAAATGCAGGTAATGTCATGCGACATGTAAATGCCAGAAATGTTAGAAATCCATACTTGCAACAACGCCTACAACAAATTCGCAATGGGGCAACGGTATCAAACGTAAAATAATGCATATATGGCAACCAAATGACTTACAACCCAACGGCAAGGGGAGCTAACTACAAATCACATTTGCTATGCTTAGCCAAAGTAAGCTAAGCTAAGCGGTAGGTTAGCGGCAGGCAGCAACTTTTGAGCTTGGATGGTTGGCAAGTGTGCAGGTGCTGGGCAGCAAGACGACCAGAAGGCCAACAACGTGTATTTACGTAAACTTGTGTACATATATGCATGTAAGGGTACGAGGTGCCTTTCTGACAAAATGAATTTTTGTAGAATGTAACAAAAATATCAACAACATTTTTGAAAGTTCCTAACTTGTTAACAGGGCAATTCTGGCAATTGCCTTTCAACTCTCCACCGGCTTTCGAAAGACAAAAGTCTTTAGTGCAGGCATACCCAGGGAAGGGCTCTTGCTCATGGAGTTCTACCAGCGTTGGGCATGACTGCTTTAGTGTCTTTTGAGAGACTATTTGAAGAATATGGTAAGGAGGAGGCCTTAGCGTTATGCTATTCGCCCTTAAGCAATAAGTTTACAAAAATTAAATGTAAGTAAAATATGTATATATTATGTATATATTTTTCTCTTTAAAAAAAAAAAATAAATAAATAAAAAAGAGAAAAAGGAAAATGTAAATAAAGCGAAAATAAATAAAAATATTTTTGAAATTTAAAGAAAATAAAATAATTGTTTTTTCTTTTTAAAACAATTAAATTCAAAAAACTAAGTTAGAAAAAGAAAAAATTTATCCAAAAAAAAAGAAAATAAAGTTTAAAAATAAAAAAAATATTCTTATTTTCAAAGCAAAACCTTAAAGTTAAAAAAAATACAATGAAGTCAAATCCTAAAAATTAAATGAAACAAAAATAATATAGTGTTTTAACAGTAAAATCTAAAAACTAAAAGAATATCAAATTAAGAAAAAAATTAATTCATTATTCATTAAATTCATAAAAAGTACATAACATATTTTTCTAAAAATTAAATGAAAGTAAAAAATTTATATAAAAATTTTATAAATTATATTTATTTTTAAAACAATGGATTCTAGAAATATAATTAAAACAGAAAAAATTTAAAATATAAAAAGGAACAACATTTCGCTACGTGAGTACTCGAACTAGGATCTCTCAAAGGGAACGCCTGTGCTTTGCTCACTGGGCTATTGAGAGCTAAATGTGTACAAGTCTTTCTCTGAAAATATCTTTTCATCACGTATGGTAAATGAGAGAGATTTTTTCTGCAACTTTTGTGCTATAACTACGGTGACCATATTTTACAAATAGTGTATTTTCATTATGCATACATATGTAATACATATGCTTTCACATCTGACGTAAAGGCTCGCTATTTTCTTCGGAGTTACGTTATTGTAATGAACGCTGGGCAAAAATACGTTCAACACCAAAATGGAAAGGGTACTTATCACGAGGGACTCTCCCTACAACCCCTACAAAGCTCCTAAAGCCCTCTCGGTTCTTCTTGCGACAAACTCCAGCATAGCGTACGTGAAACTAGGCAAACCAACATCTTACCCGCCTACTTTGATAACAAGTTTTCGTCAAGAATCCAGACTCTAGTCCCATTGCAATTGGTTCTGAGCCAATCGGACTAACTACTCCTAAGCATAAAATTGCGTCGACTAGAGTACTACTGTAGTGTCTCCTAAATTGAAGCAAGATATAAAAGGCAGACTTCTTTCTTGCAATTCGTATTCGCCATCACCGTCTACTCGGAAGACTTCGATTTAAAATCGAGAGTGCAAAAAACCCCTTCCAAGCTAAAACAATTCAAGGAAGAATGATGCTAAGCGATTTGGCAACGCGATGCATAGTACGGGAAGAGAACTAATCTCTAGTCGTTCAATTCTGTCCTAATAGCCGTCAAGCAAACTATTTCAAACGAACCATGGCTCTGATTGTTCTCATTTCGTTAGCTCAGAGGTTAGCTTTATCGACGCAAACTGTTCAATGGGAAAAAAGAAGGCTTAATAGCCTCCCATCTAATGATTTCTATCACAGTTGCAGGACGAGGAGAAGGTAAAGGGCATCGAACACTTTCTCTGCCACTGTCCTGCCTTGTCCTAAATACGACAATGTAATCTGAAGCATTTCTTAAACGATTGTCTAGCGGACTAAAAATCCACGAGTTTGAATAGCCCTATCCGCTGTGTGCGGAGCATAAATGGATCCTTTACATGAATGCACTCGTTTCAACAAGGTAAATCATAAGAACTTTACAATTTATAACTATAAATGGAATGCATTAATATCTGACAACGTATAATAAAAACCAAATAAGTTCAAAGGACAAGTTTTGAAATAAAGGAAAAAATAGACTTTTAGAAAAATAAATAAAGTCAAAGGACAGCTTCATGGGAATAAGGACTGTCCTTTGAAATAAAGTACGGATGGTCACCGTGGCTATGACAAAAGTTTTCCAAGTATCTTGTCTTTCAATTGTCTTACGAAAGACCTTTTACTATCTTAGACAGTGCTTCAAAGAGCACTAGTGGAATTGGGTTTCGGGGCAGATAGCTGTGGGCTCAACGTCAATTTCTCAAAGACCGAATAACTATTATTCANCTAAGTGTTTGGTAATCATTATCACACCGAACTTAAACTGGAAAATGAAATCACAGCACCGAGTGAAAAGGCTTATGGTACCCTGGCAAGAAAATGATGGACAAGAAGTGGGCCCTCTGCTTTAATCTAATGCTATGAATTTATAAGGCGGTTGGTTATTTGTCCAATTATGGCATATGGTTCGCTGGTGTGTTGGAAAGCTGTATAGACGAACTGTATTCACATAATGTTAGGAAGGGTACAAAGATCAGCCTTCTCTTCGAGAGAGAATGAAACGAGGCTGTTTTCGCTGAACACTTGGAAGTAGTTATTTTTACAGACGGCCCGAAAATGGATTGTAGCGTAGGTACCCCAATTTTTGCAACTGACCTCCAAATCGAAGAGTCTATCCGATTACTGAATTCGGCTGATAGGTATGTCGTTGCACTGATCTGGGTGCTGGGGAACAGCGGCATTCATGGCAAGGAGATGGTCGACGAACTAGCCAGTCGGCTCTGGGAGTATCAGTGGCGGAGGTGCTTTTTGTACTCCTGAAAAGATGGAGTTGCTTTTAGATCGTGCACAGTTGGGTTCTTACCGACCCTATCTCTGACTTAAAAGACCGCAATAGTGTTTTCGTATGGTATCAATGACTTCCATTCGGCTATATTTCCTCTAATCGCACCTCCGGCATTGCCTAACTATTTCGTATGTTAATTGAGTGGACCACGATTAATTGATTGTTATTAAGCACTTTAAATAATCGAATTCTATTTTGATACAATTTAGGCTTTAGGCTCAGGTTTAGATTTTCGCAGTTGCCATATTCGGGCCTGTTTTGCAATTCAAAGCTGTACAGCATGTCTCATCCATTACCGTTTTCTATTTATTTTATAATTGCAGCTGAGACCTACTATTCGCTGAAAGATTTTAACGAACCAACTGCTGCTAACTCATGGGCGACCTCGTTTCCATGACTGCTTCGATTACTATGGACTCAAATTAAATCAGTAAAGAGTTCGATGCAGGCATCATTCAATACTTAGAATACTTTCAGAAAAAACTATTGATTTGACTGTGAGAGATGATAAATATATCGTCGTTTAAAGTACAATACCGCTTATCAACAAAATGCAAAACCGCGTATGTGAATTATGTAAATTATTTTCTAGAGAGTAAAAACACTCATATTTCAAAATTGTTATTTTTTTTATAAAGCGATCGCATTTCTGGCTAGTATATTTCACGACGAATGGATAAGGATTGAGCCAAGAGCTTGTATGAGCAAATCAAATTTTTGGCAGAAAATGTAAGTTATGGGGTTTTGTACTTTAAACGACGATATTCAAATTAATACCTCAACTGTCTAAGGAAGGATGAGGTGTCTGCTTTGAAGTTTCTGCGCTTCAATTGGGGACAAATTTTGAGGGTTGAAGATACCTCTGCCTAAAAGCTACTCGAAAAACTAGGTTTACAAATAAATCGAATCAGCTAGGAGAAAATACACAAAGCGTGTTCCACCATCTCATCCTGTTCTATGCGAAGTGACCTGCAGTCCCTGAGGTTGAGGATTACAAGAATTTGTCAACTTACGGCTCCCTGATTCCTCCCGCTCGTTCCTATCGAAATATTCACTCAGATTCTGGTGGGGGCTACGGTGGTAGAAGGTGGCTGTGCTATGTACATATAACTGTTTGCGGATCAAGTAATTCCTGGTCTGAGCCCACAGTAGCCAAATGGTTAGATGTTTTAGTACCAGATTCTTCAGAGTGACCTGGTCCGTTACCAGTCTATCGGTACTTAAATGGCTGTGCAATGCCTTGAATGCAGCTTGTGTGTCACTACAGATAAGTAAACAGCTTCCTCTGCGACCATTTTACCACCTAGACTTGGAATACCGCGACGTATTCCTCACTGGGAGTCCGCCCTCATTGCTCTTATTTTATGTATATAGTTTTATGTGTTGGTAATAATTTCGCAGTGCTGTGCATTATACATAGAATCATCAGAAGAAAATTTTCTCCTCTGAATTTTGCAAGAGACAGATTCCACACTCTTTCCACAGTATAACCATAATGCTGAAAACTCATGGCGTCACACAACCAGCGATCCTCCCTCGTAAATGCTCACAAGCTAATTGACAGATCTAGAAACTGCCACATTTCGGTAGTAGGTACCTACTATAAACATTATTTTTTTTTTATTCTTTGTTCTTCCAGTGTTATTTTTTTTTCTTGGTGTTGACCTATAAAAATTAATTTAGCAATAAAATCAAAGCAAAACAACCAAACGATCGACGAACAATTGAACATTCGGTGCAGCGAACGCAAAAAATAGAAGCTTAAACATTGGATAACGATGTCGTCACTAACTTACTTGCTGTTGATGCCAGTTTCCTTGACTCCATTTCGCGAGCTAGTTAGGCCATGCCAATGGGCAGGGAGAGGGGTAGTTGCAGAAGCAATTGAACAAAAGGAGAGAACCTTGTCGTTTTGTCAGTTGCCACTGAAATATGTATTCGTTGCATTGCATTGCAGCGCATGCTCAGCCATCCACCCACCTAAAATGACATACCCATACATACATTTGTAGATGCATTGCGCTGGCGTAGTAGGAAAACGGAAGGTGTAGTGGAGTATACCATTGGTGGATAAATGGCTGTGCGGCGGGTGTGCAGCTGGCAGCAAATCGTGATTTGAATGTGTTGCGTTACTGGCATACCAATTGAGAGAATACGCTAGGTTCGCCTAGTTGTCCATTCACTGAGCCGCCTGCACGATCGTGGGCCATGAATATGCGATTGTATTTTGCTTTTTTGTTTTGTTTAATCTGTTGTTAGAGTTGTATATACTAGTTACATAGTTGGCATACAAAGTTATATGAAGTTGCTGCTGTTTTGTATGTGTATGCCCGTGTTTTGTCGATATATTTTGTCACAGTTTTATTTTTAGAATTTTCGCAAACGCGAATACATGCACTCGTATAAACATAAGAATGTATGCTAATGCAAATGTAACTGCGCGCAGGACTCAGTAATGTGTATGTACATATGTATGTATGTATGTCGAAGGCGCATGCGCATATGTTTTGTTTGCACTGACTGTAAGTAGCTGGTGGTTTGGTAGCTACAGTGGATGAGTTTTTGTTGATTGGTGTTTCTACAAATTTGTTTTTTTTTGTTTTTGGTTTTGTTGTTCGTCCAGCCTTGTGCGCGCTTATAATTGACTCTATAAGGGCATTTCGTTGCATTTATTATTTGCGTTTGTCACTTACATATGTACATATACATATGTATTTATTTCTGCAGTTACTGTTGTTGTTGTTGTATTGTCATTGTCCGTGTCGTTACTCACTTTATGGCCTTACTCTTTTTCACCTAAAATGGCCTTTTTGTGTGGTCGGTCAGTGGGGTATTGCTTTTATTATGGTGATTGTGTGGGTGTGTCAGCACGATCTTTGTTAAAATACGTTTTCTTTGTACCTGTATATTGGTTTCTTCATAAATATGTATGTATGTATTGACATATATGTCTATGTGTGCATGTTTTGTTGCATTAAAGGAGCTGCTTCTGTTTATTGTTATTCACTGGCTTGTTTTAGTATTAGCTGGTGCTAGTTTTATGGGTATGCACTCGTACCCAATAAAATGTACATACATACGTACATGAAAGTGCTGTGAATTTGTCTTGGAAATCTTGATTTTTTTGCCGCTTGTCAGCTATGTTCTAGTCAAAGTAATATTTGCAATTACACTGATGTACAATAGGGATGTCAGAAAAACATCGATGCATCGAAAATATTGAGAAAAATACATATTCACCGAACAAAAAAATTTTAAAAATAAACAAAAATATACTCGATTTATAGTCGCATTTTTAAACAGATTTTTTAGAGTGTAGGAACAATTTCTAAGATGCCGTTGAGCAAATTCTCATCGATCCAGTGGCGGAGAGTTATATGTAATTTATTGTAACGTGTGACAGTTCTATTTTCTGTTACTTCATATTCCAGATGCATAAGACGCAATCAAACGGGATCCCATTTTAGGCTAAAAAGACTTCCGTTGAGCCAAATGGGACGTGTAACTTTAGCAAGAAGAAAGTTTCAACAAAGCCTTTTATTTGGCTTTGCTTCCTAGATTTTCAAGCACAATGCCACTAGCCTTACAAAGCGATGGAAAAACTAAGGCAACCAAGTTACAAGTAATCCTCTGCTTATGTTTGATGATTGTTTAAAAATTGCGTTAGTAAACCTTAGAATCCAGGGAGGGGTATACTTACAGGTCTATTATGCGCTGGTACCATACATTTTGTAAACGATTAACGAATTTCCCGTCACGTTGGGAACCCCTTTCGCCTTTTGTGTTCTCTTTTGACCGGTAAATTTTGTTAACACCTTAAAAGCTGCTAATAAAATACTGCCCCGCGGGATCGCAATATCAAAAATCCATAGCCTAAATTGCTGAATATATTGGCAGGGTAAACCTAAAATGGCGATTACAAGAGATGGTCAACATTTTTGGGTGATAAGATTTTCCATTTACCAGATGTTATCGCCGGTTTCACGAACGCAATTTAAGAAAAAAATTATTTTTTTCTGTCAGATTTCATATAAATTCAAATAAAAAATCCTTTACAATTTAATTGCTTTCTTGAAACTGGCGATTAGTGTCATTCTCTCAATTTCCAAAAATTTTGATTTTCAAGTAAAAATATAAAATATTTTATTTTAGACAGACGAGTTTTTTAACTGTTAGGAAACACGAATAAAACCAAAATGTCAAATGACCTTCCTCACAGGAATTTTCACCAAAATTGGAGAATCGAAATCTATAGACGATTGCAAAATGACGAAAATTACACAGTGATCTAATAAATAGGGATGCGTTTTGACGGAACGTCTCAAATATCGCTAGATGACGGATGCTTTAGCGAGCTCTCGTTACAAGGGCTGGAAATTCATAGAGTTTAGAGGTGCATACCAGTAGTCAGCTAGCTACGGGTTATATTTCTAGCCCATCTCACATCCAAAAATGTTAGAGAAAAAGCGCTAAAGATGTGAAAGATCTCTTCGCGAGAGTTATTGTTGACAGGAATCTTACTGGTAACAGTACTTTGGATTTTTGAGACTAAGATGAGAAATCAGAGGGATAATTGTTCTTGGTGATCTCTGCCCAAAATGTGGGTATCTCACGAGGATAACATTTTTGTGAAGGACATGCCTAGTTTCCTGTTTTTTTTTTTAATAAAGCTTTTCGCAGGGATGCTGGGTCTGGTTGCCGAAAGCTGGGTTTTAGGCAGTATTCTTTTATGGCGTTTTCAAGTTACGTAGACTAGACTCTACTGTTACGAACGAAACGTCAACGCTTATGTGGAAGACTATGATTCAGTCTGCTTATTTTCCGCGAAGACTTGGTTCCCGGCTATCTTTTCGTTTAAATTCATTGCTGTAAGTGTAAATGTATGTTTCTTGTAAACGTAAAACAGTCAGATCACCTTATATTGGCATTTTTTCGACTACGGATATTTTTCTGACTGAACTTGATGAATTACACCTATACCGCTTTGAAAACCAAATTTTACGATATTTCTTTTCTTTAAGAGGCAGAAATAAATGTATTTAACTCAATTTCCATTAGAATACAGTAAAGCTTGCTGAATGAATACAAACAAAAATTATGCGTCCATTATTTACATACATACATATGAAAAATATTGCCATTTATAAGTCATTTACCGCAGTGCCGCAAATCGCTTGTTCGTAACTAACTACAAATTATATAAAAAATGGCATGAATAACAGAGGATTTTCAACTTAGTGCCGTGCTGTGTTGCTGTTGCATACTCATAAGAAAAAAATAATAATTCTTATACTAGACATATGTACATACTACCTATCGAATAGCCAAAAGTTCATTGCGGGCCTCTACGATACGAGTCAAAACAAAGTTGGACAAAGCGGAGAAACGCCGTTAAAACACCACAGGCGACAGCGGTAACCTGTCTGCGACCTTTTGCGCAAGCGTGCAAGTGTATGTACATACATTCATAAAAGCCAGCGAACGACGGACGCAATCACCTGCCACTATCCGCCCACCAATCACCAAAACTCCGCTGCAGATGCTGCCCAATGGGCTTAAAGTGAATTCGGTTGTCGTAAATGCACATGCATATTTGTGCGAAAATGCCAATACACACATTTATGCACTGTTCAAGTGATGGGAGAATATAGTAGATATGTACGCATGCAGTTTGCTAGTAATGGATATGCACATTGAACTATTAAATAGTCACACCGTTTTTGGCCAAAAACCACTTTTGGCCTTTTCGGCTGCAGTGTAGATGTAAATAGTGATTGTCGGCGTGTTTCATATTTGGTGGTTGGATGTTTTCAAGCACATTTCGATGGCTGAGTGGAAGATCGACCTATCTCGGCAGTCAGTTCGAAAATGCTCTATCTCAAAAAACTTTTCAAGAACACCCTATTTCAGAATTCGTTTCAAAAACGCCCTATCTCAGCTGCCGATTCAAAAACGCCCTATATCAGCATATTTTCAATACATTTTGAAGTAAGATAGGGCATTTTTGAACCGAATTTTGAGATAGGGTGTTTTTCAATTAAATTCTGAAATAGGGCGTTCTTGAAAAGTTTTTTGAGATAGAGCGTTTTCGAACTGGCTGCCGAGATAGGTCGATCTTCCACTCAGCCATCGA
>NW_016161051.1:23559-44777 GCF_001687245.7 Rhagoletis zephyria
TTGTTAACGATATGTACAATAATCGACACTGATGATTGTTATATTTATCGATGAATTAATCGATTTTACAATCGTTGTATTTTTTTATATGTTTATGGATATTGTTATCGGTATTTTTGTCGAAACAGTTATCAACAGGGTTATCGATATACTAATCGGAACATGGAATGTGATCACATTACATGACATGACATCACATTTTATCACATGATATGAAGAGACATCACATGATATTACACGACATAATATGATATCATATCACACGATATCACGTGAGATGACATTAGATGATATGATATCACATTATATGGCATGACATCACATGACTTGACATCACATAGAAGTTTATAATTATCGAAATTTATCCATGCTTATTAAAGTTATCGCAACGTATCGAATTATTCAAACTGATCAATGTTTACTGAGTTGTCGAAATTTATAGACACAGAAACTTAGTTGTCAAAATTTACGGATGGTTATCGAGCTAGAAAAACGTGTCGGATTAACGAAATTTGTCAAGTTAAAGAAATGTATCAAGTTATCGATATTAATTGAATTATCATTATTTATAGACGTAAGGAAATTTATCGCGGTGTCGTAATGCATGGAGTTCTTTCAACTTACAGAGTTATCGATAAGTATTGATCTACTGAAATTGGTTGGTTCAACGAAGCGAAGTTTATGGAATTTTCAAAATATATCGATTTATCGAAATTTCTAGGTTATTGATTTGTCACTGCTTATCGAGTTTAATCGTCTTAACAGAGTGTAACGAGTTATCAAAATGTTTAGATAGTTTTCGAAAAATGTGGAGATGTCAAAAGTAAAAATTTATAAAGGTATTCACAGTTTTTACATTTTTGAGTTATCTAAATTTATCGAGCCGTCGAATTTCACAGTTATCGAAATTGGTCGAGTTAACGAATTTTGTTGAGTTGTCGAATTTTAGTGTTCTTGAAATTCATCGAACTATCGATATGTATCAAATCATTGAAATTTATCGATAAAGATGAATGTATCGGGTCAATTCCAAGTCCTGCCGAAGTCCTCCAAAGACCTTCTTAGATAAAAAAAAAAATTTAGTTACGTTTTAGCAGTAGATTTTCCGGTTAGTTAATTTGTATCGTATAAGTTTTGCTGCGTGTTAAGTTAAAAATCCTCTCCAAGGCTTCTTAAACTAGAAAAACTGTCGAATTTCGACAGTAACTGGCACTCTAGTATTAATAAACAAGGCAAATTTACATACATACGTCACCTAAGGGTGAAAAGGTGACAACTTCTTTTTTTTAATTTTTCAAGAGAGACGAAAACTCGATGTAGTTTCGTATTATTTGCCTGCGATTCTGCAACAAAAATTAAATTTTGAAATAAATGGACTTAACTTCTTTCGCCTTTCGGTAGCATATGTATATGAATTCGCCTTGTTGATAAGTGTGAAACTTTTGATTACTGTTCATATTTAAACTGGAGTGAATTGTGGATCCAATTTTGACGTTTTAATTTAAAGATTACACTCTAAAAATTATTCAAGACGCTGCATAGAATACGCAAAAATAAGTAAACAAATGTTTTAAAGTCGTATTTTTTCAACAAATTCACATACATATATTCTTTCAGAGTATGTCTTCAGGATCAGAGTCGGATGTGGTATCAAAAAAGTACAGAAAACAAAAATTTAATTAATTTGTTTATATAAAAAAACTGATGGTGGGGATTTTCGAAAAAAAAACATGTACCTTCTAGAAATAAGTACCTAGAGCATTTTGTGTTATGTTTGAAGGAAATAGAATATGGGACCAGAATATATAAACAAATATGTTATATATTAAATAAAGTTAAAAAAATTATTTTCTTATTGATATTTTATGTCCAAAAATAGTTAGTTAGAAGTTAGATGACACCTAACGCAGAGGTTGATACATATGTAAGTAGTAAGCTTTCCTCAAAGAAAATATTCAGATAATTAGTGGCCTATGCCCCTTCCTAATCGACTTCAAGTTAACCAATAGTTAGATACATTTCCTGCAGGGTTTATACATGCGCTCATACATATATAGTATATGTACTTAGGCATGTTCGCAACAACGCCGTAGTAAATTGGATTACCATCAAACTTTCCGAGGCTCGCAGTGTTTCATGTAAAATTGCCTAACTTTCATTCGTTGGTTTAATTGACTGTATGACTAATTTTATCAGGACTACTAACTAGTTCATTTTTGACAGACTAAATTCTGTAGATCTAAGAAATTCCCTTCGATTCCCTTCGAAGCGTCAATGCCAGTCTTATACTCTCACTAAATGGCTAATAAGGGATAAAACCAAAAGTAGTTCTCTTCTCTGATTTTCACTACAGTGTAAATTAGGGATGTGCCGGATAGAATTTTGTCGGATAACCGGATTCCGGTAAGCATGTAAAAAATAAGAGCCGCATTCGGCCCGCCCACGCATTTCGTTGAACTTGATATAAAATTGAATTTCTCTTTTAAGGCGGTTGGCAATCCTCTTCAGAAAATATCCGATACACATGTTAATTTTTAACTTTATTTATTAAACTTGATAGTAAAAATTAGGGATATGCGATTAACCAATTAATCGGACAAGCTGATTAATCGAGAGCCGATTAATTAATCAATCAAAGAATAATTATTTTCGATTAATTTTCCGATTAATTACAAATTGATTAATCAGAATCTAATTAATTTGCTTAATTAGCATTAAACACAATGTGAGTAATTGCTGTTATATTTGGTTTTACATATGTATGTATGTATACAAAAATAGAAAAAAAACTATACATATGATATACATATTTATGAATACCCGGCACATCACTAATGTAAACAGTGTCTGACAGTTATGTGAGATTTGGTTAGATTACAGATTTATCAATTTGATAACTTCATGCTGCGCTACTTCTAACTGGTGGCAGGATTGCGTCACTTGACACATGAAAGTTGGTCCTTTAGATTTTTGGCAGTGATATGCCGAATACTTTAATCACATTTCATTTCCATGGTAATGAACCCAATTAAAACTGAATGAAAAGTGGGTTAAAGTATGCAGTTTAAAACTAAATTCACACATACACACACAAAACATTATGAATTTCATGACTTTCTTGCAAAACACAATGCAAGAACTCATTCGAAATCAAAATACGCTGCTCAAACTGCTTGTTACTCAGCAAAAAAGATAATGACCTCACTTGAAATAACACTCTGGAATGCAAATGGCATTTCTCGCCACAAACTAGAGCTGTCAAAATTTCTTAAAGACAAGCAAAGTGACATAATTCTCCTTGCTGAAACACACCTAACTAATAGATATAATTTTGACATTTCGGGATATAGCTTTTATTGCACGAATCATCCAGATGGAAAGGCGCATGGAGGAACTGGTATTTAAGTCAGAAACCGGATTAAACACCATCATTTGACTGGAGTTGCCGAGAATTATCTGCAAGCAACATCAATATGCGTACAAACAAAGCAAGGTGATATTACGCTGTCCGCGGTTAATTGTCCCCCACGTTTCACGATAACAGAAAAAAAGTTTACAAGGCAGTGTCCTTGGCCCGATGCTGTATGTCTTATACACCGCGGATATTCCTACAAACGACCGCCTGATAATGTCCACTTTTGCCGATGACACTGCCGTAATCAGTCGCTCCAAGTGTCCTCAACAAGCAACTGCGCTCCTAGGCAATCATATGGAAGCTGTTGCCAGTTGGCTCGCAAACTGGCGATTAAAGGTTAACGAGCAAAAATGTAAGCAAGTTACATTTACACTAAATAAGAATAACTGTCCGTCATTGACTTTGAACAACGTACAAATACAACAAAGCAATCATGTCACTTACCTAGTGGCTAAAATTCAAGGCTCGCTTCCGAGATTTTTACATAGGTATTTTCGGTATTTTTTCTGAACCATTCGGGATCTTCCCGCAGACTTTAGGCGCCTAGACTACGCACTCGTGCCCACTGGTCTGAGGAATTATTTCCAAAACAAAGATTCTCCCAGAGGATGAATGGGAGTAGGATTAAGTCCTGATTTCGTATTATGTTCCTGTAGTAATCTACGCAGATGTCTCCAAGAAAACAAGCTTGTTTGGCGCGAAATCATATATGTTTTTTGTTTGAATCAAAGACGATATGGTTTATTTTTTTTTTCTAAGTGTAGATATAAAAAAGCAAAAATTATCGATAATTTTGCTCAAAAAAATGTACCCATCTGCATCCCATTTTATTGAATTTTATTTTAATTCCTTGGACAAAGAGTTTTTATTTTCAGTTAATGTATGGAAATAGTTTCACCTACGGTAAAATTTTCTACTTAACATCTGTGTGGAAGATAATTTATTTGTAACCAGGTAGTAAAAACTAAAGCTCACGGTAAAGGAACTTTTAATGCCGTTGGATACTAGCGTAACAATAAGAGTAAACAGGTTTTTTGGAATTGTTTGGCCTTGTGTCAAATTTCACCTGTTTCAACAGCGAATTATTTGCATGAGAATAAAGAATTTTGAATAAATATATACGATATATGCAAATTAGTATTCGTACATTGAAGTTGTTATTTATGTTACGTGAATTTTGTCGATTTCTGGAGCCCCCAAGTGTTGCCACACATCTATGCCTTTTCGTAAACTTACCTTTCCAACTACAATTTTTCGTGCTATAATAAGTAGATACTAGCCTAAACATAAACTACTTAGACATATGCGACCTTGCTCTAGCTTTCTTATTAACAAAAATTAAATAAAAGCTTAATCTTTCAATTGGATAACAATAATTCACACAATCTTTTTTTCGCAATTTTAAAATATTTAACAAATGGGATCGAGGCAGTATTATTTTCATTTGTCGGAACTCTAATCTAAATGAATAAAATATCTAATTATCCATGGCGGCAGCCACTGTCAATAAGTATTAGAAGTAACAGCTGATTTTAGAAAATCGAACCTTAGCGATTGCAAGCGGAATCTTGTCCCCATTTATCTACATATATGTATTCATATTGAAGTTATAACTAAACGAGGAAGGATCAAAATGTATTTAAGTATTGGCAGAGTCTATTGCAAATAGTCGAGAGCGCTGAGCCCTGCCGCCGAATGTTATAAAGTCACTACTGCATGTTCTACTTAGACGATTTTTTTTTGTTTTAACAGCGGTTAGTCAATAAACAAAAACGCTTCTCATTATTCCATTTGCTTTAAAATATCAAGCCGCAAACCACAAAGCAAGCTCTGCCAAACCATAAACAAAGCAAGTTTTGACGACATTGGGTAAATAAATAAATTTTTTGGTGTAAAAATTTACGAAAAATCTGACAAAAATTGGATTACATATTCCATTGTTAAGCCTATATAAAGCTTAATTTTTTCATTAAAGAGCTGTAATTTTGCTGGAATAAAAAATATCCTCCAAACCGTAACGGTTAGTTTTTCCAACTGAACTCAACTTAATTTAGTTTAGCCATTTTTTTGACTTAAGTCAAAAGTTTGCCTACTTTTTACACAGCTTATTCTTGACTAAGTCGAAAAAATTGGCTAAACTAAGTTGAGTTGAGTTGGAGAACCCAGCCCTAAATCTGTATTAAAATGATGTCAAAATTCCGACCGGCGCCTCGCGGTTTAGGGATTATCTGAGAAAGAAAAAAACGAATTGAAAAATTGCTCAGCTTCATGACACTGCCACGAATGAAAAATTAAAATATTGTAATGAAAATTTACATACATACATATATTAGGATTGAGAAAATTAGGCTCAAAATACCGCTATGGCTGAGTGGTTAGAGAGGCATACAACCACTCCGTAGGACCTGCATTCGATCTCTGGTCCGAGCAACATTTAAATTAGAAAAAGTTTGTGTTAATAACAGTCGCCGTAATGGCAAAGCTCGGAGTGTATTGCTGTCTTGAACAAGTAATTTTTAGCAAAAAAAAAAACCGACTTCAACTCCCATATAAAAAAATATATATATATGTATATATATCTCATGATTCACTGATCGGATCTCAACCAGATTAGTATGGGACCACCTCTGACTACCTTTCCGATGCAAAAAGAATTATCGAAATCGGTTGACGTGGTCCAAACTTATGCGGTAACATACATAAAAAAAAAAAAAAAAAAAAAAANCGTAAAATTTTTGGTGCCTCCATTTGTGCTATAAAATCAGGACATACGGCATGAATTGGAGGAGAAGGTCGGCCAAACGCTTAACAAAAAGCGTATGCTCCGAAATATTTACATACAAACATACAGATGTGCATATTTGCAGCTAATTGACCAGACTAAAGAATGCTGTCGACTGGACCATTGAGTTGAGCAACAAACAGTACATAGGCAATTAAAGTGGTGGCATGGAGCCGTGAATACTTAGTGGCTCATTTTAAAAGAGTATTGTGTACATGTAAGTTTGAATGTAGATGCAACAAGTAAACTTGAATACTTATCGAACTAAACGGTGAACGGCACTCGTACACCACATTTCTGAGCGTTCAACTTGTTCCTGGTCACTAAAAAAAAATCAATTACTTCGTCATCATCAACATTTAATTCGCTTGCAAAGGAATTCGATGTTCATAGTTTTTCTAGTTTTTGCTAAGATAATCTGCAGCACGCGAAGTAGAAGGCAAGGCACTGACATGCATGTACCTATGTAGGTAGTGGTAAAATATTACATGTGTGTGTGTGTACGTGTGAGAATCTGAGTAAGATCCTAAGGACGCTAGCTCATGAATCAGAGTAGTCGCATTGTTGACATTCTTGCGTAACTAAGCGGCTGTTGAAGCGGCTGTGGAGCATGATCAACCAAACCAAACCAAACCAAGCCAAGCCAAGCCGAACAAACACAAACACACCTGCAACTGTCATGTGCATAGAATGTGGATACTTGTTGCAGCACAACGGAACCGAGTAATTGTCCACTTGCCATAGGCGGTGGTGGTGGTGGCAGAAAAAAAGGCTTATTGTGGCCGCCACTGCAGCACAACACTGCAGCAGCGCAACATTTAGGACAACAATTCACTTTGCCTGTGTGGCATTTTACTATCGTTGGCATATATCGCTGCCGCTGCATCCATACATAACATGCTTGGTATGAATGTGCGCTACATGCAACACACTGGCGCACAAAGGGATGCGCGCACAACCGCAATAGAACTTTTATAAATTTGCAACCTTTTCGACTTTGCGCCTGCTCATACGAATCTAGCTAATAAAATGCTCGAAAAAGACGTATACAAATAAATAACAACGCAAACAGCCGAAACGGGGAAAAAGTCTCTACAGCAGCAACCCAACAACGAACAATGTTTGATCGCAGATATGCATGCAACTGGTGTTTGTTTTTTTTTTTTGTTGTGGCATCGCCGTTATTGCTGCTTACTGTTTGCTATTCTTTTGCCTTAAAAAGTGAGGCTTACGGTTTGTTGTTTGCTCTGCTCTACCAACAAGGTTGCAAGTTAGAACTCTACCATGGCAAATATACAGTTATGTAGTTGTCTTATATCGCCGCAGTCGATTACGATTGCCGCAACAGCAAGTGCAGTACAGCAATGCATTTAATCGTGCAACATTGCAACCAATGCAGTTTCCTTAGATGGGCGCCAGTGAAGTGCGGTTAGATATGTATATGGTTGGAATGTACTACTATGCGAGTAGTATGTACCTATAAAATCGCGTATGGGCTGTAAGCATGAATGTATTTCAATGTGTGCTCTAAACCTACGCTGATTCGTGGCACAGCATAGCTCACTTCATAGCCATTGTTGTTGTTGCCTATGCAGCTCGAAAAGGGTAAGCAACCCGTTAGCTAAGTTGGGTCCACCAGCCCAAGTAACTAGCGCATGAGTACAAGTGCTAGTACAGTTTGTTAACGCTCGTGCGAGCACAAATGGAATAATGCGCTACTAAAGAACAACAACAACATTCATATAGCACACATGTATATACATACATATGTACATATTAAGTATGTCTATAAGCATTCGCTTGATAACTTATTGAGCTTAGCAATGCGTTTGGGATGTTGTTGGTGGACTACCGAAAGTGGCAAAAAGAGAACCATTAAAAGTTAAAAGAAATGTTCGTTAAACCGCTAGAATTGAACTGGTGTGAAGCTGTAAGTAATGCGAGTACAAGTGCATCAAAACCTAAAGCACTTGCCTTTACTTTTCCCGACGGGAAATTCTCTCTCCATCTAGAGCCGGACTAGACTTCCGTAGGTGAGATTTTCTCGGCAGGGCGGTTTCCCTTTCGGATACTCACTTTTAGTGTTGGGAAGATTTTCTTAACTGCGATACTTTTTAGCAGTGGCTGGACTGGCTCTGTCCCACAAAGTCCAACCTGCAGTAAAAAAAAAACCTGTTGCGGGCAAGCTTTTCTGACAAGGGTTTTAGCGATATCGCCATGAGAAGCTCTGGCAAGTGACATCTTTCTGTACCATAGGTTAGACTGGCTGTAGCATGCAAGCACTGTTATTCAGAAGAGGACCTTCACAACAAAGCGAAAAGAGGGCTATTTACACAAAATAACCTGTCCACGACGATGCATTCGTGGCTAACTTAAATATCAGGATACATGCTTTTTTTCAAGTGAGACGGAAGCTATCCAGAATAACTGGAAAATGGCTGCAACTTCATGTTCAGAAAGGGGCCAGTTTCTCGTGATCCTTGCCTGCCGATATCTAGAGATATTGCGACCCGATATTCCTTGCACTTTTGCAGGTTTGCCAGTGGTTCCGTCGTACTTCCGCCATTCATGACAATCGCAAGTGTAGTTACCTATTAATAACTCCAAGAGGACGGTTTATTAACTCAACTTCGGATTCATGAACTGGGATCCTCCGGGGCTGGCAAATACGTCAGCCCTCTCGTTACAGCCTTCAATTAAATACAGCGTTTGAAAGGCTAAATGAGACTTTTCCATATTAAGGAGACGATGAGTAGATATGTACGGTACTGTTCAGATAAAAGTTACCACTGCATGGTAGGATGCCGTGACGTGCCGTTATGAGAAATCGTATTGCCTTTTTTTTATAGATGTTTTAAAAATTATTTAGAGGTCGCGAATTGTCGTTTAAGTCAGAAAATACAGTTTTGTAGTTTTATCAGTTTTTGAATGGCTTCGCTGAACACGACATTCTTCTGTAAGAGAAAAATGTTCTCTTTTGGCAATTTTTTGTTACTTAGTCAGAAACGTAAGGCTTGGTAAGGTTAGCTTTTGGTGGTTGCCCCTAAACAGGCTTTTAATTTGAACCATAAGCAACGGCCCTTTTTGATACCACTACGAACGATAACGGCTTGGCTATAGCGAAACACGACGTGAGCGTTTAACGAAATTTTCTATGCGACAAAAGTCAGTCCCGGAGAGCTTATCAGGGCTGGTTAGAGAGTACGATTAAAGGTATTAAGAGAAAGTGTTGATATGATTCCAACCCATCATTAACCGATTGATAGTCGAATAGAAATAATTCAATTAACTGCTCGAATTCGACTAACCGTTGACTATTCAAAAAGAAATATAAAAAGGCAATCGAAAATGAACGGATAGTCGTTTAGTTGTTTGTGAGCGGTTAGTTGAAAAAGTCGAAGGAAAACGGTTAGTCGATTAATTGAAGTCGATTATTTTTTGAAACAGCTTTTGCTATTCGTTGGGGAGATTACAGTCTCTGTAGTATACTACTTGAATTTTTTGTTCGGATCGCCATGGCCCCGGACTAACGAGCTGTTACTTTTGAATTGAATTTTTTTGAATTGATGTACATAAATACTTCAATATTTAACGATTACTATGTGATAGATAACCCACTGTGATATATACGTAAAAATCATCTCCTTGAATTGCTAAACGTGTTACTAATTCCAGTTTATAGGCAAAATCATTGCAAAATAAAGCTAGCTGCGATGAGAGCGGCGCCCTAAAATCAAAGCTCCCATTGTATTGAACCACCTTAAGCCGTATACTATAATCAATTCTCGTGTTGGAGCAACAAATGTATGGATGTATGTAAGTGTGTTCGCATGTAATTATGTAGGTGAAGTGCAAAATGCAGAGCTATGAGATTTACCAAGCTGCTGAAAAAAGTTTATACATACATATACATACATATGTATGTATAGTCCAAGTGAGTAAAGTCAAGGTTTGCATACTTTTTAAGACACACCCATCATTGAGAACGCGCATGCGCGGCGGTACAAAACACGCGCGCCCCAGCACTGAGGGGATAAAGTGAGCACACGAAAAAAGGAAGAAATGAATAGGAAAATATATACTTTAATATCTACTATACTATAATATATTTAAATGTACGTGTTTACCTATGCATGGCTGTACGTACATATGTATGTGTGCAGGTATATAAATTAAAAAAAAAACGTCTGCAACTAAACTAAGCTAAGTTTTTACTTACTTATACAGCGTTCAACTTTTGACATTTTATTTTGCATTTTCGCATGAATTCAAATATAATTTATTGCAAATAAATTAACTAAAAGTAGAAATATTAAAATGAGATCCAAAACTTGCCTGAAGTCGTAATCGCATCAAGGCGCAGCGGGAAGTTGGGGAGGAGCAGCTAAAACGAATTCCCGCCCGACAAAGCAAAGCAACAGTTTTTAGTGCTGAGCGAGCAGCCAGCGTAGCTTGGAGTTACAATTCGACATTTAAGCTGAAATCAACACCAATGACCTTCAATCATTAACAACAACAAGAATAGCAACGAGTGCAGCTATGTAGCTCGCATTAGCTAAACATAGAGTAAATTACAACAACAGCAACTATATTAATAGCTATACCAAATAAAACCCAACTAACTAAATTTTAATGTTGATCTTTTAGGCAACAAAAAACCAAAGAAAAAATGTGTTGGCTAAAAGTCATTTGGCAGCGTAAAAGCAAACCAGCTTAACCAGCTGCGAAGAGCTAACTTAGTAGCGCTGATTTACCAAACCAACTATGTACATACATATGCGCATTTATATGTATGTATGTATCTATGTATTTGGCCAGTGTTGTTTGGTGATGGCGGCGGGAGCGGCGCTGTTGCGAGCATCTTTTGCTGGCCAACTTTATCGCAAAGCTGCATAATCTTTCAAATTAGATTTTGCAGTTGGTTTTGCGCATGTTTCTACAACATTTATTTTCTTATTGTGTTGTGCTTTGTGTTTTTTTTTTTTTTTTTGTGTTGACCGGTAATTTTTGTGCCATTTGCATTTATTTTTGATTGTTTGTTTTTCATTCACTTCCCCAAAATTGAATTTTTATGCTCCATTGGCGACAAAATGGATTTAAGTCGAGGAAGCATGGCGGAAGCAATAAAAGCTAACAAAAAATGTGGAAAAAATTCACCACACAAATGTGGCTTAGAAAGGGGACTCTAAATCAAAGGAATTTTAGAAAAACAAAAACACTGAACAAAAGCCAAGCCTAGCGAATGGTGATTGAGTAATTGAGGAATTGATGTGCAAAGCTTCTTAAGAAAATTTATCGAATTGGATACGAAATCTTCTTAAAGCCTCTTGTATTTTAATCGTACATACATACATACATACAGCGAAAGGCGCGCTGAAAAATTTACACAGTAGCGATTTATTTTCTTTTGATCGGCAATTGTGCATTAAAACCTCATTCAAATGTGCATACGTTCGTAAATATACACACATACATATACATATACCCAATGCATTGAGCATTATAAGCTACCAAGATAAGCGTTATACTCGTAAAATGGCATTCGCTACCCGGTTGTGCCTGATTTGCTAAATGTTGAGTCGTTGCTGTAGAAATTAGCTAGCATTTAATTTGCCTTTAATGAGGTTTTGTAGCGCAAAAGGAAATTCTAAATACGTAGTGACATACTTCAAATATATGTACTTACAAGCTAAAATTATGTACATACATGCATAGCTAATCGTTATCAAATTATCGACTTAATTACTTGGTTGGATCATTAAATTTTTAGAGAAAATTAGAGAAAGGTTGGGCCTACTTGTACCTACACTACTGTTCATAATAAAAGGTACGCGACATTTTACCAGATTTGAATATTTAAATTTTTCTTTTTTAATATTCATTAATTTTTTATAAAAGTCTAATTGATTATATAACAAACACCATATAAAAACAGATTTCAAACATTGTAGAAAAAATCCACAATTTCACAAGAATAAATTCTTTACAAAGATTTTTTAGAAAAATTCTAGGCATGTGGTTTCATAGCCCGTTCAATTATAGTACAAAACTGAAGTGGCTAAAAAATACCCTTTACTTTTTATAGTTTTCTTTTTTGACGAACGGGCAGTCGGATATCCTCACATACATATATTTGCGGCCATAAGCAGTAACTGTACCTACTACAAATTCACTGAAATTTCGTATGTACTCTATTCAGCAAATGAGAATGAAGAAATACGGAAAATGGTAAGAGACGACGAACTGCCACGCCCACAGCTGTTGTGGGCGGTAATGGTAAAAGTTAGTTGATGAAATTGAGTATATATATGCTGGCATTAACCAGAAAATCATAAATGCGAAAGAATGCCAAAATCGTTTAATATTATCTATATTATTATATGGATAATTATATTATATATAATATTTATTTTAGTGAAATTTAGTATACCCTGCTCGTTTACTGCAAAACTTTCTGTTTTGGAAGATAGTAAAGAGGTTTATATTCCAACATTTTATACAAAAAAATCTGAGCTGAAACATCGCAAATCGATCTCGTCCTCGATGAATGGATTCGCGAGTCATAAATATCTATACCTTCGCTCATTTCCATTTTATATTGCATATTACTTATTTTATGTACATAATCAGAGTGCTTTCCTTCAGCTACTTATACAAAAAAAATTCCACCGAAACTGCGCATCAACTTTAATGGGTCTGGGGGCACCCCGCGACTCACAGCTGGTATCGCTCATACGACGAGCTGCTATTTAGTAGGCAGAGTCGTGCGGGCGGAACTGGCACCGGCGTCGCTGGACAGATATGTTAGCAGGGGAACCACGCAGGGTGGGGTTCTGTCTTCCTTTTATAGGTCATGGCAATTAATTGCAGACCCTGAAAGGTGGGCAGGCTCCAAGGTCTCTGCGTATGCTGACGATCTTGTGGTGGTTGTGGTATCATGCAGGATAGACTAAGGTTAATTAAAAGATGAACCAAGGAGAAAAGCCTCGGTGTTAACCCAGACAACACTGACCTGGTGCTCTTTTTATTGAACGTTCAAAATCCCTTCACCTTAGCTCCCTGCCATAGGCAACAAGATTCTGAAGCTGAGGGAGTCAGGAAAATACCTAGGCGTAGTATTGGACAAAAAGCTGAAATGGGCGCAAAATATACAAGAGCGTGTTAGAAAAGCAACGATAGCCCTCTACAGCTGTCAGGTGAGGATTGGGCATAGGTGGCGGCTATCCTCTGGCGTAATTTATTGGATTTAGACGGGCCTTTCTACTCTAAAAAGCAAAGCTAAAACTGAAGCACTTCAAAAGGTGCAAAGAACTGCGATACTCTGCATCTGTGGAGCTCTGCGCAAAACTCCCTCGGGGGCTATGTGCGTGCTGCTCAATATTTTGCCAATTAAAATTGTTGGAAAACAATCAGCGGGGTATATCGCCTTGATGCTGAGGGACCTGACGCGATGGGTGCCTCCGGAGCCGAGTTATTCCGATTTCCGTATAAGCCTATGAATGCCTGCTTTGGTTTCACCATCTACTATCTATATATTAAAACGCTAATCCAAACTATTGATTTATTATTATTTAGTACAAATTTGTGGAGTTTAACTTTGGTAAAAAAGACGGCGACAACTATAATTAAATACGTAAAAAATAAAAAGAATATTTGAATCAATTAAGAAATGAATTACATATTCTACTGGTCGTGGGACTCGAACTCTCGACCTCATGACTCGTTAAACCGCATTATTTCCATCTGTCATGGTATAATTTTGATCAGATCAACTGCGCCGTTAATCAGGATCAACCTTTCCATCTGCATAAATATACTATAAAATCCTTAGGTCTCCGTAACCAAGTTACCAAGCAACTAAGGTAACTCCAGTCGGATTTTTTAAACAAATCTTAATATTTTAATTCTTTATAACGTCTTTCTTGCGAATATAAGCGTAAACCAAACAATAACTTAATGCCATAAAATTATGATGCAACTTTAAAGTTTCCCATAAAATCATAAAGAGGATGAATGTACAATTTTCATTGAAATCTTCAAGAATGCGTGAAAGGGCACTTGAGCTTCTTGGTGTATGCTTTCTAACAGTATAGATTGCGAATAATAATTTTTGAATAACTACAGCAAAATTTCGAAAATAGAATATTTAACCCATAGATACAAATTTACATATTTACACACATACATATCGTCGTTTAAAGTACAAACCCGCTTATAAACAGAATACAAAGCCGCGTAACTGACATTTGCTGCCAAAAATTGGATTTGCTGACACAAGCTCTTGGCTCAATCCTTATCCATTCAACCTGAAATATACTAGCCAAAAATGCGATTGCTTTATAAAAAAGAGAACCATTTAGAAATATGAGTGTTTTTACTCTCTAGAAAATAATTTATGCAACCTCACATATGCGGTTTTGCATTTTGTTGATACGCGGTTTTGTACTTCAAACGACGATATGTAAATATATGCTAAGCGGACTAAATTCTTATGCATGGAATACGTGAACATTGAGAATATATGTATGCATGTACATCTGATTCCCGCGAATCCAGCAAATTTACTAAACATATTTTGTTTTCGCAAAATTTACTCCAAATCAGTTTAACAAAGTAAACAAATGTAAATTGAGCTGCAGCAGATGAGTTCGAGTATGAACAATGACTGCAATAAAAACATACAAACATAATATTTGAGCTTTTATAAAGTTTGACTATAATATAGAATATATGTACATACATAGGTACATTGGGGTGGTCATTAAAAATATCAACATCACACATTTGCAAAGTAAAGACAACCACGAAAATTCAAAAATCAAAAAATAATTTTTGGTCGCTATAAGGGTTTGAAAAAATTTAATTTTTTTAATCGCAAAAATTCTACAAAATTTTCACCTCCAACAGCTATAAATCAGCGAGTTTATGAGCTCATGTGAATATGTACGTTTCAATAAGATGTCAAATTTATCAATTTCAATGCTAAACTTTTTCGTGTTTTGGGATTTAAAAAAAAAAAATACAATTTTTTAAATACCAGATAGTGACCCCTAAAAATTTGTTTGAAATATAGAAATTTTCGTAGATATTTTTGTTTCATACGCAGAAAAAAGTGGTGCCCACACAAAATTTATATGTTTATATTTTAAGGCCCACCCTAAGACATATATGTACATATATGCACATCTATGTATGTATGTATGCCGCTTTCAAAATTTTAACAAAATATTTCTCTGCTTTCCAACAAATTTCGCTTTTGTAGGATAAGCATAATAAGTGTAAATGCCATAAAAAAAAAATGAGAAAAAATGGAAAACTCGCCAGAAGTGCGGAAAAGCAAATCAAAACAAACTCAAAAAAAATGAAAAATGAGTAACTGCGATTGTTTAGTTGAAAAAATATAATTTTGAACAAATGAGAAACCAAAACAAAAAATACATTACTTATCTATATATGTACGTATGCATGTACGCAGACAAAAACAGCATAAAATAAGACAAAAGCCAAAAAAGTTAAAATAACCAACGAGTGTGCGAGACCTTCGCGGGGCGCCACGAGACGTATGCGCGGTCATTTCCAGCTTGAGCTTTGTTATTTGCTCGGCGCAATCATTGGCCACTTGACTTGTGCAGTGGGGCGCCACTAAAACTGCTTTCGATATGGTTTTTGGTGTTGTGGATAGATGCAGCTAAATATGTATGTATGTATGTAGTTTACTCAGTTGTACCGTACATGCTTACATATGCAGTTTTGCGTATATAGTTATCTGTGGAACGGGCATGTAAATGATAGCTAAATTTTTAAAGTAGATTTCTAAATACTTAAAGCTGCTTTTTAGTTTTTATTTATTTTTTGGTACTGAAAACATAATGTAATAGTTTGTGATTATAAAAACTTTTCGAACGCTTTAAAGATTTTATTCGTATTTTTTTTACAACTTTTTCGAGACTGTTCTCGTTAAACTTCGTGCTATTTTTTAGAAACAATTGGGATATTTCCACGAGTGTTTGGATTTTGCAGAACATTTCGGATTTATTCTTGTTTTTGTGGGATTTTTCCGAGAGTATTTTGGAAATTGAAGCACTTTAAGGATCATTTCGTGATTTTCGGTACATATTTTGATTACTTTTGTAGACAGTAATTAGTGAAGCTATAATAATTATTATAAAAACAAAATTAATCCGAAAATAACCCATTTTCGATTTGAACACAGATTGGCCGAAAGCGATCCACTGTCACAAACATCGGCGAAGTAAATATTATGCCATTTAAGCAAAATATGTATTACATATGTAATAATGTGGCTAAATTTAAAGCGCCACTCAACAATTAACTGAAGACATAATATTTAAGAAAAGAAGTACCGAAGCACCACATGATTTAGTGCCACTTCAGCATTTTATTGCTGTGAAAATGTCCATAAAAATTTTAAATCAGCATTATCACATTTAATGAATGCAATTGTAAGGCCAAGAAATGTTTCTTAAAAAAGTCAAATGACATGGCTTGGCCTGTAGATGTGTAATCGGGTTTTATTTTTTTGAAACGGGTTGCCACCTGTTACAAGTTTTATTAAAAATATTTAATAAGTTAAATGAGTTAGATACTACAATATACATAGGTATCAATTGAAATGGTTTTGAAAATTATTTACTTCTAAACGACACGTATAAGGGTTGCCACATGTTTCAAAAAATCAAATTCACTTTAATTAAGGGAATCAGGTAACTGAAATATGTACATATATCAATATGGGTATCAGACAAAAGAACAGTTTGGACATATTTAGCAAGAAATAAGAGAGGTGGGTGTCGTGTTGTCTCAGCCGTCACTCTTGGGGATAATGAAAATTTTCTGTGTAAATCATATTACTACTTTATTAGTTTCCTGTTAAACTGATATTTGAATTCAGATGTTAATAGTTTGAAATGCTGAAACAAAGGGTTAAAAAGAAGTTACTTAAAGTTTGAGGAAAAACAAGTTTAAATGTCCCACCCGTCACGTTGGATTTAGCAGCAAATAAAAAATAATAATAGAACCATAAAATTGTATTTAGCTAAAAATCCCATAATGAGACGAAAAAACCCATGCGCCCTTTTATGGTGCGAAAATCCCAAATTATGGGCGAAATCCCCCGAGTTGGTAACACTGGTCACATGTAATGTAGCAAAACATGCCAATTAATTCAATTTGTTTTCTGCAGTTTTGTTAAGTCTGTTAAATTAACTGATTTTATGAATTAATAAATTTATTTGTAATTTTTCATGTAATCGGCATCGGAATCGGCAACGGCCGATTCTTTCCCCATAAGCCGATTAATCGTCATCGGTACCTTAAAGAAAAATTGGAATCGGTCGGACCCTAGTTACGTTTCCGCAGTTATAAACAGGACTGGAAAATCTAAGCGAAACCTTTAAAAAGCTTTGTTGCATATATCTGACAGAACTGTTGGTTTGTGCATATATGTATTTGACATATGTGAATAATTTTCCACATATGACAACATTACGGTACATTTTTGGAGAAAACGAAACAACAGATAAGTAGAAATACAAATTTAAATATATGGCGATTTTGAAACAAATTATGAGATACGACGTTTTTCAATCATTGGCTTTCTTCAACCAATTTCTAAAGTAGGGCGTTTATGAGCCATTTTCTAAGAAAGCGCGTTTTCGAACCGGCTGCAGGCGGATAGGTCCATCTTCCACTCATTCGTCGATATTTCATTTGCTTAGCGCTTAAAAACAATTATTATATGCATATTTTTACCATCCCTGGTCATGAAATTTAACATTGGCAAATTAAGATAAGATACTTGTGATGAATCACTTCATCATCGCATACACACATACATATAAAAAAATAATTCTCATGAAACGCCATTGGCCGCAAATGAATTGACAAAACACGAAAAATGCGAAAGAAGCAACAAAATAATGCTGAAATTCAAGGTCGCCAATTCGGCAAAAATTTCTGTTACGTTTTTTTGGACTAACCTTGAAAAACGGTTGTAAGCGAAAATGCGGAAAAAGTGGATTTAGCGTAATATAAAGAAAACGCATAAAAACAAATTAACAAAGATTTAAAACCTGCTGAAGGCGCTAATAACATATTTCAAGTCTAAATATTGTATGTATGTATGTATGTATGAACGTATATTAAGCTAGAGTTCAGCTAAGCACAGTAAAACTATTGTAACTTGATCATAAAAAATGTTGTGTAAGCTAAGGTCTGCGCATAAATATAAAAAAAGTAGCGAAAAATAAGAAATGCCAAAATGGAAAAGATCAGTATATCCAATCACTAAAAGTCAAAAATCACGCGACTTAATAAATTAATTAATTAATTGTCTCTGCACGCGCTCGCTCACTAAACTGCCCTTTGCCACACTGACACACTTTTTTATGCTAATTTGTAGAAAGAAGAAGAGTAAAAAAAAAGCGCTTTGCGAATGTTAATTATAAGTCAATCTCAACAAAAAAAAAAACAAAAACAAACTTATGCAAATCATAATAAAACAAATTAGTCATAGTAGAGGAAGGCAAAAAAAAAAAAAATAGCTAACGTATTCCAGCTAAGAAATTAATTTTGTTAAAACATACATACATATAAAAAAGGGCGACGATGAGTGAAGTTCGCAAAAGGAAAAAAAAAAAAAAAAAAAACGCACCAAGTTTACCGCTACCACTCTATTTGTCTCGTCACTCTTCATCTTAGCAAACGCATAATCTTCGCCTTTCGGCGTTGTAAGCTTTTCGTTGAACGCCATGTAAACTCATTTGAATATCTCATTGTTTAAATCGTCTTCATCATTAGCATTAACATTGGTTTATTAGGTTAAGCTTTACTTGTATTTGTGCTTAATATTTGCATTAGTTTTTGGCAATGAAAAAAGGGCACACAAAATTCAATAGCAAAAGTTTTTGAAAAAATCCCCTTCTTTCAAACGATGCCATCTGTTATGAATTTGTAGTTTTGTTGGTTAACTTTTTTGTGGGTAGATAGTGGAAAACAATTTACGAAATTACTAGAAGCCACTAGTAGTGACGAGAAAAGATGAAGATTAAGATGAAAATGAAGAGGAAGACAAGAACCAAAGAAAAATATAGATATAGTGTAACCTCGATATAACGCACCTAGATGAAATGGAAACTTCAATATATCAAAATGTTTGCTGAGTTTCCCGAAAAAACATCGTCGTTTAGAATTTTTCTATGCAATAATGCAGCATAGACAGAACGAAGATATTTTGAGCATGAAAGCCTTCGAATTATATTTATGGATAAAGTCTTGTTAGCAAAAGCCTCTATTTAACGAAGTGTCGTCAAAAGCTTCAACATATCGAATTCTGAATATATTGACGGTTAGAGTCCCGTTAGAAAAAGCCTCTATATATCGAAGTCTTTACTCAAAAGCGTCTACATGAGACATTTTTAATATGTTTATTATATATTATATGTTATCAAAAAATTAAACTATATGTACTTATACCGAACCTATTCCAAGATTTTGATTTCTTTTTGTATCTAGGTTTTGATATTCTACAAATATAATGAAAAAATAGATATTATACCGAAGTATTTGTCGAACTTCTTCAACTTGTTTCAATCGAGATATCAATATATAAAGATAAACTTAATAATCACCGCTGCCATGAAAACCCAGAAACTGGTCTGTCCTCGACTTATAATACAGTTTCCAAAGAAAAAATCTTAGTGGGAAAACCTGGTTCGATTATTTAAAAGCACTCCTCATTTGGCCGACTGGATATTGTTTGTTGCTATTAGAGAGGATCCTGCTTCTGAATTTTTCCCGAAACATTTCTTACCAAGAATTATACTAATCAATTCATTTTTGTACGTACATCGCTAAATGACCTTTGTCATATATTAAAGCTTCCACAAAAACAGCTGTAAGAATTCCCTTTCTCTATATACATAGCGACACATTCTTTTGAAAAGTATTTAAACTTTAAAACGAACATAGGTATGTATAAGTTCAACGTCATTGTCATTTTTACCTAATAAGACCTAACAGCAGATTTTTGTACATATGCATGTATGTATAAATACCCTTGTGGACCGCTGATTAAGTCAAGTGATATTTTGACTAGTTTTGGCTATCTTTATTTAATGTTTATATTTTCTTATTAAAGTCTAGCGCTTTTCCTAACCCAAAATAATTAATATTTTTTTGCTACTAAAACTTAATGTGCCACAAAACTGCATACCCACAATTTTTCTAAAAATTCTAAATAAAAAGTTTAAAATTTTTGGGTGCAAATGTTAAAGTTTGTTAAATTTTCATAATTTTTGTACGAAGTTTGAAATGTGGATTTATGTGGCGATGGTTAAGTAAAGTGCTAAAACTTTATAAAAAAATATAAACATTAAATAAACAAGCAAAAGAAATAAATAAAATTAAAAAAATGTTAGTGAAAATTACGACTTTACTCTTTGCCAAGCATTTTTGGACCACCCTAATGTACAAACATGCATATAGCAGGAGTTAATTTCTTTTAAAGAAATGGCGTGTCGTCCATTTCCGCTGTAGAGTATGTAGTGCATATTTTTAGGCGCAATATTTAACTTCATCTGGCGTGGCGACATCCAGAGTCTTCTTTCTAGACTTTGCCATAAATACGATTGCTATATTTATAATATAAATGGTGGTCTGGACACACAACATTGCAAGTTGATAAAAGCGTTGTAAAATAGTCAAAACTAGTCAAAATTTCACTTGACTGATTAAGTCACTTAAGTGACTGCTCACAAATGTATATCTATAAACTACATTAAGTTACATATAGTATAAAAGCAAACTTGCATTTTGCACACACAAGCTTTAAACCAAATTTACGATCTTAGTTACGTTGTGCGTATTGTTCATTTATGTAATATTTTTATACCCGAGCGCACTTGTGCACAAGGGTATTATAACTTTGTTCACATAACGGTTGTTTGTAACAGGCAAAACGAATCGAGATAGATATAGACAAATGTATACATAAATGATCAG
>NW_016161051.1:49664-55988 GCF_001687245.7 Rhagoletis zephyria
TAGAGGGACCAGCGCACTACGCTGCCATTGTTTTTGACCGCTTGTTGGCCTCCTTTGCGTTGACACTTATTATATTTAATTAAAAGTAAATTTTACATTTTGCACTCGGCAAATATTTACAAATGCAAAATAAGTTTGCAAATAGTGTATGGTAGCTGTTGTTGTTGTGCACGAAATATTTCTGTTTCTTTACTTAGTGTTTTTTTTTTGTTGATGATATTTTTGCATGTAATTCTAAAAGTTGTCCATAGAATTAAGTGGCACCAAAATGTATCTACACAACAACGACAAACAGCATCCGCTGCAATAGCAACAAACACCACAATTGCAACAACAACACGAGCGACATGTGAGTGGACACTTGGACATCTTACATTTGTTGGTAGTTCAAATTTTCATCGACCATGGACCATCTCTGTCCCCTTTGGTTGCCTTTATTGTAGCTGCTGGCTCCTTGGCTTGTGCTCTTTCTGTCAAAATTTCACTTTTTGATGGCTAGCGTCCTCCTGCAAATACTCGTACGCATAAAATGCCATGCTTGTTGTTGTCGACCGCTTAGAGTAACCGCCACTCATTTTCAATTGCCAGCGCTTAGTTCAATGGGACAAGTTAATTTCTTTTATAAAATGTGTTGCACGAAAATAACAACTGCACCAGCAACACCAATCCCATTGCAAATACTCATCGCTAGTCGTTTTCTTTGACCATTTCCTTTCTTAGCTGAAGGCTGAATGCTGGCTGCTGGCTGCTGGCTGCTGACTGTGGGCTCTCGGCTGTTGCAGCATTCTTAAGTCACTTACTCAGCAACGCATGAATGAAACTTCAAGAAATGGAATAAAATGATAAATGATCCTTGAGGAATGTTCAAGCGTTTGCAAGCAGCTCTTAGTAGACGACAAATTGCTTGCGGTATGGAGTGTGTGGCATGCCGCAAGCTTATAACAATTTGGTGCGGCATGCTGCTGGCACACTTACATATGTTTGTACATGGATTTGTCTGTATGTATGTAATTTATTTATGAGTGCATTTACATGCACACACAGATTAGTTTGTACAATTCTGCTGAAATGCTGTTTGATTTATGCAACTCAAAACAACAGCAATGGAAATGGAATGAAAGACGCTGTACCTACTGAGGTAAGTAAAAAAGTAACATATCGAGCGCTAACTGCCAAAATAGCGTGAGCGAAATTTTTTTCAACACTTTTTGATGCAGAAATAGATGCATTTCTGCATCAAAAAGAAAATTTTGAAAAAATGTCGCTTACGTTTTTTGGCGGTTAAGGCTCGATATGTATCTATTAGGGTGCATCAGCAAAAATTGTTGCTTTTTCCACCAAAATAATTCAGAAAAGTATTAAGATTTACGTGACCTAGAGGGACTTTAAAATGTCTCCACATTTTTATTTCGTTTTATTTAAGATTTGTAAGCATTTTTATGCAGGCCTTTAAGCTTAAACTCTTCTATCATCTAAGGTGATTTTGTGATTTTCGATGTCTGGGGTATTTTCATATGGGTCCAGCTCACGTAAATCTTAGTACTTTTCCGAAAAGTCTTAAAATATAATAAATTATATTACATCGATGGAAAAATGGTACCACTTGTTTTGCAAATATGTACATACATACATATATAGAATTTGGAAATAGACAACATTTGCAACAAAGTATGAAAATTGGAATTTTCAGTGCGAAATGTTTACCTTAATTTCATATATGTGCATACATACTTATGTACGTGCATTAGGGTGGTCAAAAATAAATTCTAAAATGTTAAGCTCTCTCCACCTCGGACCTTTCTAGATGAAAAAATACCCGTATTTGTTTGTTAAAAAATATATATATATATATTTAGAACTGCTTCAAAACCCATGAAGCTTTCTGTATATTTTATACGGGGAAGAACACTTTTTCGTAGAAATAGTATAGAATTCTTGAAAATAAGTATTTTTAGATAAGAAAAATCTGTTTCTCTTTAGAAGACTTCCAATATTAATGAGCATTTTTTTATTTTTACCATTTTTTTTTAGAACTAACAACTTTTTATGAATTTTTTGGGAGTTTTGGGGAACTTACAGTATAGTAATTGTAAAAAAATGGTTAAATAAACTATTAAACAATTGGTCATTGTAATTAGAAGTCTACTACAGAGAAACCGATCGAAAAATATTGATTTTCAAGAATTTTTTACCATTTCTACGAAAAAGTTTTTTTTCCCCATATCAAATGCAAGGAAAACTCCATGGACTTTGAGGCTATTCTAAATATAATAAAAAACACGGGTGTTCCTTTTTCCATTTAGAAAAATTCTGGGGGGGGTGAGAACTTAACATTTCAAACTTAACTTACCCGTCTTCAAATTTTAAATCATTCATTTCATTTTTAAGTACTACCCTAATATATATACTCGTACAACGAACATTCATCGATATTTTGTCGCTATCATCTGATCAATTTTAGTTCACAACTTTTACGAAAAATTTTTATATAAAGAGAATAGGTAAATCACAGCCAGGCACATTTTTAACGGACTTCAAAAAAAGTAGAAAGGTTATCGATTCGTCGGAATATTTTTTTAAATTTATTATTATTATTATTTTTTACGTATGTTACCGCATTTCTTTGGACCATGTTAACCGATTTCTATTAGCATGGGACCACCTGCTACACATTCCTTTTTAAAAAAATAATTATTGAAATCGGTTAAAGTAGTCCAAAGTTATGCGGAAACATACATAAAAAAGATATTCCGACAAATTGATAACCTTCTCCTTTTTGTAAAGTCGGTTTCAATCCGATCGTCGGATCATGAAGAAATTAACGATAATCTTAAATTTTTATATGATATTTGAAGTCGGTTTGCTTTTTTGCTTAAAAATTACTTGTTTATAAATATTTCCTAAAATGCATAAAACATATCAAGGATCACAAGAACGCTTGAAAACCGAAACCAAAATTAGAACAAAACTGTTGAAAAAAGTATTTTTTTTTTGGTGGTTGTTTAAAGGCCATTCCATAACATACCACTGACAATTTTTACTAGGAAAATATAAAATCTATAACCATTTGGTTAATTGATATGATTTATATAGAAAATTGGTGCACGCTAATCAGTGGCAGACATTTGCAAAAGTAAAATATTTAGAGCAAATTAATAAAAATTAATAAAATTGTATGCTGTTTGAAGGCACGATGGTTGAAAGTAAAGGCGCAGAATAGAAATAAAAATGTAGAAAATATTACTCAATCAAAAAAAAAAATATAAAATGAAATAAAAATAAATAAATAAAAAACAAGAGAAACGATTAAGAAGAACAAAAATAGTGACACTCTCGCGCTGCGTAACGCTTTGCTATCAGCCAATGTTTGTGCTTTCGCTTTCTTTCCTAGCGCCGCGTCGTCAAAACGTGTACATATTTATTTACATATATGTATATGAATGCATAATTGTATACTTATACATCTCAACACTAGCAGCTAGCTGTGTTTTGTTTAGTAGGTAAATAAATAGCCAACTACTTATTGTAAATACAAGCATTCAGTTGTTGGTTTAATTAAGTTGACAATTAAATGACACTCAGCGGCTGACGATGAGCGGCAGACGCACGAGTACACAGCCACAGACAATGCACTGCGTATTAGAGTAGTATTTAATATTTAAAAGTGAAATTTTCGCACTTGGAAAATAATTAAGGCAACATTTTTATTATCATTAGGTGCGTGAAAAAATTATTTATCAAAAAAAAGTATTTAAGTAGGAGGTGGTTAAATATGTAGATATATGTATGTATATATTTTTGCAAATAAAAGAATTAATACAATATCTTATTTTCTGGCCAATTTTCGTCGTATATTTTGTGAATTTTGGTGAGCTTCCTTGGCCTAATTGGTGATAAGTGCAAGTAAAACAAACGTTTTTTCTTCACTGCTTTGCCCTTTGGCAACAAAAAAAAAAGTTTGTTTTACTTGCAGTATGCACCCCAAGTAGGGCAAAGGAGCTCGTCAAAATTAACGAAAGAATTAATGATTATTACACATATAGATCTTGCAATAACGGTACAATTCAAAAATAAAAAAATACAAGTTCTTACTACTATTAAGAGGCTCTTTTCTCTAAGGATTGCTAAAGTTTGGATTCGATAAGGATTAGAGACAAGAGCCATTTAACAGGAATACGAGTTTTTATTTTTTGAATTGTGCCGTTATTGCACAGGAGCAGCGTTATGTACATATTTTTATCTTCAACTTATTGCACTGTATTTTTACAAATTCCTCTTAATATTGCTTTACAAAGTTTTATTAAAACAATCTAAAGGCAGTGCTGTCTTCAGCTATACCGAAGGCTTCATTACCTTTCACTTTAACCGATTACTGCATTTGAAATTAGTTGTTTAAAAGCTAAACAAAATGTTAACTCTCACTGCATAATTATGTAGATAAAGAGTTATAAAATTATATCTGAACAATCAGTGGTATGGAAGATAAAGCACCGATCTTGACAACTTTCTCAGTGGACCTTTTATGATTAGACGTTTAGAAAAGACGTACATATATTAATTACAGGAAAAGGAATAACTCCACAAAAAAACGTTGCCGATACGTGGCGCAGAAGTCGAGATAATAAGTGAATCCCTTTTGTGTGATTTTTTCAAGCCGATATTGGTGGTACAATTGCGGGCGTAGGCCGATGACATCGACATTATCGATAAAAACAAGGGATACGCCTGTTCTGCCTTCTCGGAATTAGATAGGGAAGCAAAAGGTATTCGTCTGGTAGTGGACGAGGACAAAACGAATTATCTATGATAACTTTGATGGACTTGGGCGAGCCTACGATATTGACCAAAAATTGTCATCTTTCACACAGATTGTTTTTAGAGCATAATGAACCACATTTTTGCTATTACCAATCAAAATTCTAAAAAAGGGGATTTTCAGCCCACGCTAAAGGGCATATAACAAGTTGAGAACCTATAGAATAGAAGAAGTCTCGAAAATCCCGAAACAGTTGCGACAATCTCGAAATAGTAAAAAAAATCCGAACTAGTGTCAATGACCCGAAATAGTCCCGAAAATTCCGAAATTATTTATTTTTATTGTGACAAATTAGCAAGTATTTGGTCAAGTCATAAATTTTACATAAGTATTTTGAATCCAGAATTTAGTGAATTTCTGAGTAATTTTTTTTACGCTCTTTTTCAATCTGTTCTCTATCATATTTATCACAGTCAGTAAACTTAACATCTCTCAAATAAAGCGTTCTCTCAGTGATATAACACAAAAAGTTAATGGTTTCTGTTAAAAAAAAAAAAAAAAAAATATGTTTAATGTGGACCAGTTATTTTCGATATTTATAACACAAATGGAAGGACCTACAACTTTATGCCACCTCCGAACGGCATAAAACCAAAGAAGCCTTTTCCAGTTAGTTATACAAATTTTTATTTGCATTATTGCTCTTAGTGTATGCATTCATTTGACATACATATTTGTAAATTACATATATACATATGGATCTATATATATATAATACGCGAAGGCATTTTTTGTTCCGGATAAAAGATCTTCACCGTTCGCTCGCTTTTCAAATTCAAGCACTTGGCCTGTAGATATGCAAACAAGTTTTATTTTTTTGAAAAGAGTTGCCACCTGTTGAACAATTACATTGAAATTACTTAAAAATCGATGCCATCATATCCGCACCATTCGTTCGATTTTCCAAAATGAGTTCTCAAAAAAAGGCTAGGACTGCATGTTCAATAAGGTTTTACTTTTTTGAAAAGAGTTGCCATCTTTTAAAAAAATGTATTCAAATTATTAAAAAAATAAATCAATAATTACAAAATGGGTATCAACCGAAGTGGTGTTTGTTTCTTAGCTGAGCTATAGGAGAGCTGCACACCTGTTTAAAAAATCAAATTAGGTAAGAAAATTATGTATCACCACATGGGTACCAAACGAAGCTGGCTTCAGAAAGTAGCAGTTTGAAAATATTGTGAAGAGGGTTGCCACCTGCTTGAAATGTCGAATTTAGTTTACTTATACACAAGTTATATGAAACATCAAAATATGGATGTCAAACGAAGAAGTGTTAAGAAATCTTTAGTTTGAGCGCTAAGAATATTTTTGAGGTGTTGAAAGAAGGTTACCAACCTCTTTAAAAAGTTAATTCATATTATTTAATAAGTTTAATGAATTATTAAAATATAAGTATCAATCGAGGGGGGTATGGACAACTTTTATTTGTGAACTGTATTTAGCGGGGTTGCCCCATTTTAAAAAATCAAATCCCACTTAATACATTCAAATTATTCAATTATATA
>NW_016161052.1:0-5421 GCF_001687245.7 Rhagoletis zephyria
AAAAAATGGACACGAATTAATGGTAAGTTAAGGGCTCATGTCTCCAACAGTGTCTACTAACAGACTGTCCACGTTACTAAGGTCAATCCCTACATCGTCTTTATGGTATACTTTTATTTCGTCAGCTTTGTATTTTATCTTTTGAGCTTCTACTGCTAACTCACTCACCGTGTTCGCCTTCAGTCCGCAAATCCTCCTATATAGCTCATGTGGTTCTGCATCCGGCTTGTAACGTAGTTTTAGCGCCCTCTTAATTTTCGTCCAGTTGTCGGGGTGTGGTAAGTTTATAATTACATCCTTTGCTTTCCCTTGTATGGTACGATAATAGACTGCCCTTGTAGCTTCTTTTCGAGTATCCTCATCTCTGATATTTGATAATAGATATTCCACACTACTCATAAATGAGTTTATTGTTACGTCTCCTCTTCCAGTAAACGTTGGTAAAGGTTTAATATATTTTATGATTCTTTGGGTTGTCTTTGTTGTAATTCGATGTACGCTTGTCTTAGTTGCTCAAACTGCTGCTCCCTCCGATTCAGCTCCTCAATAAGCTCAACGTTCGGTATTTGAATCTGCTCCTGTGACATCTTTCTTTTTACGTCGAACACTCGCTGCCTGATTGATTTAATTTTGCTCCTTTTCCTCGTTCACTTCACGTTTAGTATTGTTCTGGTGAATAAACGCCTTTTTAATTATAAGGTCGCTTTTCACTGTAAAAACTTTTATTTTTTTATATGTTTTATTTATATTATATCCTGGAGGGTCTGGACAACTCCTAAGTTGGCTACAGATTCGCAGGATTATTTTTGGGAATTATCAGTAATTTAACCGTATTTCCGTATCACTATCGTAACCACACTTGCTGGGCAGGATAACCGACTGCGCCAGTTTCACTTTGGGTCGTGGCGAACGGGTTTTTAAAAAAGGCAAAAAGTTACAATTTGGATTACAGCGAAGTGACGCTGAAGATGCACAAAACCAGACTGATTTATTTAATTTCCTCAACTTTAAACGAAACTTATTCTGTTTACAATAATTGCTTATTCACTACTTTCGGCTTGTGAATTTAATTAAACTGCTTAACAATCATTTTATTGTTCAATTCTATAATTCCTGGAAATTTGTTGTCTTTTAAATTTTCAATTACTCTTTTTGTGTACAATTTTACCAATAGGCCGGAAGTGGTTTTATATTACTGCTTTGTATATTTGCTTTAAAAATTCTTCGTATTTGTCAGTTGCACCGTCAGGTGTTTTTGCATAATTATTTACATATGTAACTCGTGCACTGTAAGCAAAAGCTAATGCTTTCAAGGTTTTTCTTTTACTATCGTTTTGTGTTCATTTTCAAAGCATATTGAGGATTTACAAGAGAAGCTGCAGTATAATTGGCTAATAAACAGATGAACCATTTCGTTCAACTTCAATTCCTCGGCTCATAAAAGCTTGCGTACCTCTTCAATTTTTCGCAGAAGAAAGTGCCACAGCAATGACTTCAATTTGGTAAACTTGGTGTGTCGGTAGTTTTAAAAGAGGTGCTTCAGTTGATAAAGAAAAAAAACTGCAATCAGTCTTCGCTTTTGTTTCGCCAAAAGGGCGTACTTCACGGGAACTAAAATTGTTTTGTTATTTTCACCATTTTCTGTAAAAGCAAACTGCATTGCAAAATATTAATATCGTTAAAATTATTAAAAAGTAAAATATATGTTTTATGTGCGCGTGATATGCAATGTATATACACATAAACGACAGTTACTATTGGAATTATGTACTTATATATTATGTATTTGAGAGTAAATATAATGACAAGTAAAAGGTATTAAGAATAGCTTGAATTGTTGGGTAGTGACATGCGCTGAAGCGATCGAGCCGACTGTTGCAGAGCGACTGACTACATACATGACACCCCTTAACACCCAGATGCTGAATAGAATTCTGTAGGCTGCCTGTTGCGATTAGATCTGTGAGGAGTTGGTGCCGGTGTGGACGGAGTAAAAGCTTCGGTATTGTTTTCCGATTCTAATGCTGGACTTAGGGTTTCATGATCACTCCTAGGGCATTCAGCTATTACTTCTTCAGTTGGCTCAAGCAGGCTAGCTTCAGAATTTTCGTCATGTACATGCACGCCTTCAGAATCGGATGAGGATACTGTGCGGTTACGAAGCTGATCTTGACGTCTCACTACTCTCGAATCATTAACAAGCACGCTGTAGGATATAGGTCCAGTTTGGCCAGTGACTTGAACTTCAATCCATTTAGGTCCTCCAGCATAGTTACGAACCCAAACTACCTGTAAGAAAAGGATTACCACTGGACATGTCGGCTATCTTACCGTATGTAATTTCGTGTGGATGTATTTTGTCGAAATATAACTTAAGTTCGCGATTAAATAGCAATTGTGCTGGCGAACGATTGGTGGTCGAATGTGTCGTCATATGTTGATTAAATAAGAATCTTGCTAGACTTAAATCAATATTCGTCGAGGGATCCAGCTTTTTCAAATAGTTTTTTGTGCTCTGAACCATACGTTCCGCTTGTTCATTTGTCGCAGGATGAAAGGGAGCAGAGCGGATGTGGCGGGTTAAGTTGCTCTCCATGCATTTCTTGAACTCTTCAGAAGTGAAAGCAGTCCCGTTGTCTGACACGATCTTGTCTGGCAGGCCGTGAGTGGCGAACAGCTGACGAAGAACTCTTGTGGCTGCTACTGTTGATGCAGAGGGAACAACGGAGACCTCAAGCCATTTTGAGTATGAGTCCACTACGAGGAAAAATTTTTTGCCTTGGAAAGGTCCGGCGAAGTCGATATGCAACCGAGACCATGGTCGCTTAGCGGATTCCCAATGGTGTGTTGCCGTTTTGGGCTGCTCATTGCGATTTTGCTGACAGTTGGTACATTTCTTCACAGTTTTCTCAATATCTGCATCAATGTTCGACCACCAAACATAACTTCGAATCAGGGCCTTTATTTTAACGATACCGGGATGTGTTGCGTGTAGAGCATGTAAAATAGATTCACGAGATTGTGGCGGAACGTCCATAAAGATAATTATGAACTTTACTCCCGCTATGAGTGCTACTGCTTCTCGATCAATTTGAGCGTAGTTTCATACCGCCTTGGATAGAGTTCTCGAATAAAATGCGATGGGTTTTTCCGATCCGTCTGCTAACTTATGGCTAAGCACTGCTCCTAGTCTGTAAGGCGATGCATCGCATGTTAATATTATCGGCAATTTTTCATCGTAGTGCACTAATACTTTGTTCTATGCTAAATATAAGCCTTTTCAATTCGTTAAATGCCTTTTCAATTCGTTAAATGCCTTTTCATGTTTTTTCTCCCAACGCCAGCGGAAATTTTTCTCTAATAACCGATGTAGTGGTCCCGCTATTGTTGCTTTGTGGCGCAAAAATTAATGGTAAAAATTAATTAACCCTAAAAAAGCTTGTAGCTGCTTTTTGTCTCTAGGAGATGGTGCTTCATGAATTTCCTAGATCTTTTCGACTGATGGTCGGACGCCAAGGGAATCGAGTTTAAATCCCAAAAAGTGCACTGACGGTACACCATATTTGCACTTGTCCTTACTCAGCCGTAGTCCCGCTTTATCAAAACGTGCAAATACTTCTTCTAGCTTTTTGCTAGTTCATCCTCGCATTTGCCCATGACTACTATGTCGTCGAAATAACAGAGGACCACCGTAATATTCCTTAAGATATTTTCGATACAGCTTTGAAAAATTCCAGGCGCTGATGAGATCCCGAACTGCATGCGCCCCTGTGCGTGGAAATCGTTTGCAGCAATGCCGATCGCTCGTCAACTTTCACCTGTTGGTATGCTTGCGATAAATCAATTTTAGCGTAAATTGATCCGCCGATTTAATGTCGACTTGTAGTCGCCGCCCTTTTAACTACAGGCACGATTGGGGTTGCCCAATCTGAATAACCCACGGGCTGTAAAATTCCTTGCTCACATAAGCGATCGATTTCTTCTTCGACCATACCCCTAAGCGCAAAGGGAATGCGCCGCGGGGGCAACCGGATAGGTTGCGCTGACGACTTCATTTGCAACGACACCGGTGGCCCCGAATATCGACCAAGTTCGGATGAAAATAAGTGTTCAAACTTACGAAGTACTGAGTTTATGCCTGCGCTGCTGTTGACATTAAAAATACCTTCGATACGTATGCCTAGCGCTTCGAACCAATTACTGCCAACGAGATTTGAGATACCACCGCTTGCAATGATCAGCGGCAGATTAATAATTCTGCGATTATTGTACAATATCGATACGTCGAGCACACCTTTGATTGGTATGGAATTATGCTGGTAGTCATTGAGATCCACATTACACTTAGCTAATCTCGGCGATTTCTGGGGCCAAACCTTTTGAAACGTTGCCTCAGTCATAATCGTCACTGATGAACCGGAATCAACTTCGAGCAGGCATTTATAACTATTAATCGTCACGGAAATTGATTTTTTCTGATTGACCAAACGCGTGATTTGATTGACTGAATCTCGATGAGATGATTTACTTTTCCGAATCCTCGACGAGATCTAGTGGGACCCTTCGTAGAGCTGGAACTGGAGGAATTTTCCGCTTTGTGACATACGCGTTGCAGATAACCCTTGAGACTGCAATGATGGCAAGTCGTTTCCTTGTACGGGCATTGCTTTCGTGTATGTTGACCTCCACAGCCTGCGCATGCTGCCTCTTCATTGCTTATGTTCTTGTGCTGGTGCTGCTGGGGACGTAGACGGCTTGCTTTGACAGAGTGGACTTGTTCGCTTGACTGCCTGATTAATCTAGCATTCATGGCGAAGCAGCACTTGATAAGGCACGTTCAAGCACCTTTTGCACTGTCAATTCCCTTTCAGCCAGTAGAATTTTCTGCAATCCTTCGTCTTTCATTCCGCATACGAAATTTGCAATTGATAGCCAATGTGCGTAAAGCCGCAATGTAGTTGCTGACAGACTCGTCCGGATGTTGATCACATTTATGGAAGTGATAAAATGCAGCAACTTCAGATGGGCGTGGAGAGAAATGGTCAGTCAATATTTTGAAAATTTTTTCCAAATTTAAGTTACCCACCTGTCTAGGAGATGCCAATGATGCCAAGAGGTCATACCGGGTGTCCCAGAAGTAACGTGCCAAACTTTAGGGGAAGGTAGGTGGGCGGGTGAGCTCACTGATAAACAAAAAATTTTCAGGTAAAAGTGTCACCGTTTTTGAAATATTTACATTTCTTCGAATTAAAAAAAAATCGTGCCTTTTCATGTGTTTTCTTTAACTGCAACTAGAAACCGGGCAATACTTAGTAAATTTTTTATGTAAAATACTTCCAGATAGTTGCCTCTCCATACTCAAATGCAATGTAGTTAAAATATATTAAGGAACCATCATAAAATTAGGACTATTTCTGGATT
>NW_016161052.1:8412-25545 GCF_001687245.7 Rhagoletis zephyria
AAATGAGCTACATGATAAAAATACAAGTTCAGTTAAATTTTCGTTATTCGAAGTATTAAAAAATGAGAAACCAGAAATCGACGAAAATGAATAAAAAAGTGTAAAAATTTAGTGAAGTTATTTAATTTATTTATATTAGAATTCTTTTGTAAAATTTTGTATTACTTTTGAAAGTTGAGTGCATCCTTAACCGTTAATTTTTTCATGATTTAATGATCGGATCTAAACCAAATTACGAGACGACCCTTAAGGTACCATCTTTCCCGTAAAAAAAAAAAATTATTGGAATCGGTTCACGCGGTGCAAAGTTATGCGGTGGAATAAATTAAAGAAGTAAAAATACTCCGAAGAATTGATAACCTCCCCTTTTTTGAAGCCGGTTTTAAATAGTCTGAGTTCTTTGTAAATTTTATGTAAATAAAATGCAATTGATGATACTTAAAAAGTTTATTTATTTATTTCATACTGTAAATAAAACTTTCATAAATGTATTTTAAAGAGCGAATTTTCAGTATTTGCTGATGACATATATTTAGAAGTATAAACCCTTTCCCCCCAAAAATATATTCCTGCGTGCGCCCCTGGCACTTAGTATTTATTAATTGTAAAAAATATATTTTTACTTTCAAAATGTTTGTAATTTTAAACATTTCATCTGTATATTTTAAACAACTCATGTTCAAAATCAAATCTTGAACATCTTGTGCGTATACTTGAACAGATTCTGGTTGAAAAATAAACACTTTTCAGTAGTAGTTTTACATGCACTTTTTAGAGTGTACATATGTATGTATAAAAAAAATTCATTTGGTTTGAAAGCAAATTCGAAACACAGTATACAGTAATCCAGATAGCCAAAACAAAAAATGTAAATATGCTTATTTGACATTTTGTGTGAATGTATTGGTTGATATTTTTTCACAGTTGTCGTTTTCGTTAACCCAAATGAAATCCAATTTAAATATTTTCTTATAGTGAAAAATATTTTCAAGTCACATAAAATAAAATAACGAGAAAAACAAAATTCCAAGCAAATCAAGCGTGAAGCGTAAGCGATTATAACCGGATGCAGTTCCTACGTAAGTCAAACCGTGTTCCGAACACAACTTTGAGTGAGTAATGGTGGGGTGACTTTTTAAAATGGTCCCATCGATTAGGCGGTAAAACAAGTATTACTTAGCTTAAGGTAGAACTCTCTAATTTTCAAATGCGCGAAATTTTTATGTGTTTGTTCAGCCGCTTATTCATATTTGAAAGAGGATAATGCATGAAATAATGCAAGTAAAGATGGTTTATGCAGATAAGCAAGCGCGTTTGTTAACCGTATAAAATGTATGTACATATATACACATATGCATACATATATACCAAAATATTCAGAATGACGAGATGAACTAGTTCAGCCCTCTCTGTTTGTAAACACGCTAACTCGAACAAAATTTATATATTTTAACGAAAGTCGGTGTCGAAGTTGCCTTTGGTATAAGTTAGGTTAGTGTTAAACTTTGGCGAAATCTGCCAATAACTACGCCCACTTCCCACGTAGTAATCAAAAATATTTTTGTTTTATTAGTATTTTTTACGAATTTTGCTGTTCAAATTTACATGTCAAATATATCAACAAACATTTGTGGGTACTTTTGCATCAGTCGCTGCCTATGGGTTAATGACAAATAAATCCTATACATTCACAATATTTCATGTATTAATTTTCAAATAAGCATATTGTCAATGGCTGGTTTACTGTAGACTGTGATTCGAAAGAAATCAACAAAGTTATTCAGATTTCAATTAATTTTTTTTTTTGAGTAAACAGTAATTACTAAAAACATTCCAAACAAGTAAGAAAATCTAAGTTCGGGCGAAGCCGAACATTGAATACCCGGCGGAAGTATTAAATATAGTTTTTTCACCTTTCCAAAAACTACCGTTACATGGTAAGCAGGGGTGGTTTTATTTATTTATTTCACACATCTTCGCTAGTATGTTCAGTTAGACTTAATGAGATAAACTTATATAGTACTTAACTAACTAACTTAATGGGCGGTGTCACGTGCATTTTCCAAAATTTTGTTGTAAGCGTATTTCTTGCTAAATAATTATTGCTAACATTAATTTTGGTATATCGCAGATTTTGTATTTCTCTAAAATACCGTTATATGGGATATGGGAATGGTTATTGCATGCACAATTTTTTTTCAGCCGTCTTGTATTCTTTTCAAATACCAACAACTATGCAAAGTTTCGAACAAATTGGTGGAGCGGTTACCAAGATATACACATGTAATCATAAGTGGGCGTCGTCACGCCCTTTTTTACAAAAATTATTATCTTATTTTTCGCCTAAAAATCAGTGTAAATATCAATTTTGAGTGAATAAGTTTCAGTAGATACTAAAATATCGCTGTTTTCGTATATCTGAAAACTACCGTTATATGGGAGGTAGCCGTGGTTATTGTCCAATTTTGCCCAGTTCCAATACCATCCGTCCTACACGCAAAAGAAGTACACGTACCAAGTTTCGTTAAGATATTTCAATTGTTAATCGATTCATCGTGTGCACAGACATACGGACGGACAGACAGTCACCGTTTAATCGATTTCTTTTTTCATTATTTTATGTACACATTTGTACATATCTATCCATTATGTGAACAAAGTTATAATGTTATAAAACCTTTAATTTTTAAGCAAAAAACACCACCGACTTCAATTCTCATATAAAAATTTAGGTGGACCCATGGGCGTAGCTAGGTAGGGGCAGGGGGCCCGAGCCTTCCTTCCCCCTGCCCTCCCCCCTAACTTCCAAATTTTTACCTAGATAGTACCAGGAAATGCTTGCTCGATAATTTCGGCCCCCCCTAACTTTCAAGTTTTTTCCTATATATATTATAATTCCATAATTCACGTAGATATCTTAATATTTCTTTCAAAATTTCGATTAAAATGCCAAATTTCTTGCAAATACATTAAAATTTACAAAAAGAATTTTACTACTAAGTGCCTACTATGCGTACTTTTTTCATTCTTCCCCTTTCTCTGTCCTTCATAAATGCAACCTTTTGTAAGAGAGTGTCAAACCGCGACTGTCAATAATTATCTAACCTTTAATTATTGAATCATGCTATATAACAAATTATACACTCAATGTTAACAAAATAATTAGTAAATTGATTTAAAAAGTGGATATGTGGATCATCCGATTCTGTATCAAGTCAATAATTATCTAACCTTTAATTATTGAATCATGCTATATAACAATTTATACACTCAATGTTAACAAAATAATTAGTAAATTGATTTAAAAAGTGGATATGTGGATCATCCGATTCTGTATCAAGTCAATAATTATCTAACCTTTAATTATTGAATCATGCTATATAACAATTTATACACTCAATGTTAACAAAATAATTAGTAAATTGATTTAAAAAGTGGATATGTGGATCATCCGATTCTGTATCAAGTCAATAATTATCTAACCTTTAATTATTGAATCATGCTATATAACAATTTATACACTCAATGTTAACAAAATAATTAGTAAATTGATTTAAAAAGTGGATATGTGGATCATACGATTCTGTATCAAGTTATTCTATCTAACTTCAAAGTACTTCCATTTAAAAAGGGTGAAAACCTGGCTGCCGTCGACAATGAGCGAAAATGTATTGAACCATGATAAAAACATTACAAGGTAAAATCATTGAGAGGCAGTCTGACGTTTTCCAGCAATATAATTTTAAAATTATCATTTTTAATCTCAAAGAACAACAATTGTGAACAATTTAATTTTTTTATTTTCAATTTTATATGATTTAAAATGCTAGCAAACGTCAGAAAAAAATCATGGCCGATGAATTGAGAGAATGATTTTACCTTCTAATGTTTTTATCATAGATTGAACGGTAAATTATAAACATGCTGTAATAATGAAAGGTGTTGTACGTTGTGACAGATCGAAATGGAACTACCTTAGATCAATATTGTATTTTGGAAGTACAAGAAAAACGGGAAGAAAAAAAAGCCCTTTAGTGGAAAAAGTACTGAATTTTATGCCTTCTCAACAGCGTTCCGATTATCAGAATAGGTATATATATGGCTTGGTAGTCTCATAAATTTGTAGATAATTAAAATTATCAAATTAGGCGTGTTTCTTTTCACAGGAATGTGATAATATGCTTAAAATTTTTGAACTGATGAATACCCAGCTAGATCAGTATGGCTTATATAATCCCTTACATGTGCCGCATCACTAGGAAAAGTATCCCTTATGAATTTGAAATGTTTCCCTTATATTGTACAGGCCTAATAGAGGAATTCATTTACGTGTGATCTTTTGTCCCCCTCTATCATATGGGCTTCTCGTGCTCATATATCAGGTTTGATAGCTGTTGACCATACCAATAATGCCTTATACTCAGTTTTACTAGATCAATTCGTGTTCTCGAGAAAAAAAATTTCACGATTCAAAAATCTGAGTAAAGGGGCCAAATTATTTTCTCAAAATTTTGAAAATTCTTTGTGTTTTGGCCTATATTGCTTTGTATGGTATTTTCAACAAAATATAGGCCAAAAAGCGATAAATGTTCAAAATTTGGAGAAAAAAGATTTGGCCGCACATTCGAAAGCATATTGAGAACCTTCTTCCCCTGCCTTGAAAGGGTTAAAAAGCGTTTCATGTATGACAGACTCTGCATTAAAGGGTTAAATGCTGCATTCCATTATCTCTTTTCTAAGCGAAGATCTACGATTTTGAAAANATCATTTTTAATCTCAAAGAACAACAATTGTGAACAATTTAATTTTTTTATTTTCAATTTTATATGATTTAAAATGCTAGCAAACGTCAGAAAAAAATCATGGCCGATGAATTGAGAGAATGATTTTACCTTCTAANCTTTTAATTAATTAGTGTGTAGTCCAGTTTTGTTTTGTAGCAGTTTCGTTAGTATACACTTCAGTTTTTACACATTGAATATATCTGCATATTTATATATTTACGCGTATCTATTTACATTTATTTATGTACAAGTCTACAAAATCTTATTACTTATAAAGCGATTTTTAATCTTCGTTGCTTAACACACATTTTTTCAGTTACTTCTTGTGTTGTAATCGGCACATCATTATGTACCGCTAACATCGTTAAACCATTCAGCCGCTCCTTAATTGTATAAAAAGAAGGGACAAATAAGATAGCATATTCAACAATTGAGTAGTCCACTTGCTGTTTATATTTAGAGTTAGCAACGGACTGTTCTCAAAATTTCGCCTTGATATAACCACAAACTTAATTTTATTGACATTCAATTAAGTGTGTTCAAGCATAACCAATCGCACTTTTTTGGAACTTCTGTGTGGAAGGTTTTCACCCAACTACTAAACGGCTGCACCGATTTGGTTCATATTTGGAGCATATGCCAACACCTTGAAAACAAATATTCCGACCAAAAATTTACTCGGTATGTAGCTCGGGATATTCCTAAAATTCTTATACAGACTAAAACGTAAAAAACCAATATATCTCTAAAACCAATTACGCTGGGAAACTGAAACTTAGCACTGATGCATATATTGCAAATGCATTGGAAAAGGGAGCATGGCACCTTCCATACAAACTGAACTTCTCATATAGCTTATCTCTGGAACCGCTTACTCTAACGTCCTGAAATTCGACACAGCTTCATATTTTATCAATACCGTACTTATGGCGAAAAGTGGTAAGTAATGGAAAAGGGGGCGTGGTACCCCCATGCTTTTCATATCACTTATCTCTGGAAACGCGCACGTTAACTTTCTGAAATTTGGCACAGCTACGTATGTTATCAATAGGGTACTTATGGCGAAAAGTGGTAATTATTGGAAAGGCTGGATCGATATACATTTACGTAAACGTGCAAGTATCATTCGGTTGGGAACCATTTTCTCCTGGGTTTCTAAATCCCATTGAACTATTGTAACTTTGTTTTTAATTTTAAGTAAACAGTTAAACTTATGTGAAAATTTTGAAGCATTTTTTTAATTTTTCACAAAGACTGGAGCTTGATTTTTCGAGTTTCGATATAGACTGCTCTATCTACATACCTATTTGCATAAAATGATAGCCGTTTTCGTTGTTCGGACTAAACTCAAAAATCACTGAATAGAGTTCCGTCAGATTGTCGGAGGTTATCTTATATACATATATGGCCATATTACATGCTACTAGAAAACTCGCTAGGTGGTGCTGGAGTAGAGCTATTTATAAAAATCGTATTTATCAACCGATTTCGTTCAAATTTTAAACGTGAGCTATGTACCTGTATGATGGAAAATTCTTTTGATAAAAATTGACCCGATGAGTGCCGCTGGAGTCGAGGTTGAAATTCATAACACGTATTCATTTTATGGTAAGCAATGGTTTCGCAGAAAATGTACCCATTGGATGGCGCTACAGCCGAAATGTATAGAAACCCCATGTGGTTGGTCTGCTTGACCCTATGTTTAAGTTATACGAATTTATTTTACAGATGTCTAAATGAAGGATGGTGTTAAGTTTGTCTGACGCCCTTATGCACGATCATGCGAGCTGGCATCTACCTAGAAATCAGTTCACAAATATTACCACGAATTGTAAAAGTGGCGAATTAACAAGGAAATATAACCGTAGGTATATCAATTGCTTCATTTGAAAGATATTCAAGAGATCACACGACTCATTTATCCAATGTCCTGTGGGACAGCGAAGATTCTTGGCCCTCCTTTAACTGAAAACGCACTTCTGTGCTCTTGAGTTGCCTTATAAGAACTTTTATTGGCATACGCATCGCACCAATTTTGTTGCAAGATCATAGAAAAAGATAACGCATGCTTGGCAGAGATCTCACAGGTGGAAATAGGACCATCGGTAAAGCTCATGACACCGAAAGGGATTGGTATTCCATATGGTATCACAGCGTTACTATTATTGGCCTATGTGTGAGGAGGCCCCAGTGGTTTCAACTTAAACCAAAAATTTTGACTTTACAGACTATTTTTGCTTTTAAGCGCTCTTTTGCATTGGCCAATGCAAAGGTTCTATTAGGCGCCGCGAAGAAAGCGGGCATAGGCTAGTCAAGAATAAAATGTGATGACTCAATCACAAGTAAAGGAATAACAATTTAAGATTTAAAATTGCTCAATGAGCAAAGTTCTAAAATTCCTGTCATGACTAGATCTAAAACGAAAAAACGGGATTCCTATAAAAAACTCACATATCTCTGAAAATTTGATTAATAAGCCCAAAGTATATGACGAAATAAAATTTAATAACGTCAAAAAGTGTGTCACACTAAAGCTCTCTCTAAATGAGGGCTCATTAAAGAACGGAGAAGAGACTTTAGTACACTTGTAAGGTTAATGATTTGTTTGTTAATGAGAAATTTGACTTAGGACAATTTTTCTCTAGGCTGGAAACAGCAGCCAGCAAATTGAAAATTACAAGTTTAAATGCCACCAAAAGAAGAAATATTCGAAACCATACTCACTAGTGAATTTAAAGAAAATTAATATAGCGCTATTACCCAAGGTGACAACAATAAATAATCCAAATAGAGATATGGTGCCTGAAATTTTAAAAAAGATCCATGACAATCCAATCACTGGTGGCCACAGTGGTGTCGCGAGAACTGCTGCAAAAATAAAACGTTATTACTATTGACGATACATGACTAAAGACATAAAAACATATATAAAGTCATGTGAGAATTGCCAAAAAGCAAAAATAACAAGACATATCAAACCACACGCAGTAATAACACCAACACCAACTGCTGCGTTTGGAATAGTGTTTGTTCCCACGGTTGGACCTCTGCCTAAATCGCAGAGTGATAACGAATACGATGTTTCAATTATTTGCGAACTAACCAAATACTTAATAACAGTTCCAGTTCCGAAAAAAGACGCAAAGACAATAGTAAAAGCAATTGTAGATTCCTTGATATTAGTCTATGGCCCTATGAGGACACTCATAACGGGCATGGGCACAGAATACAGGAATGAAATTTTAAATGAGAGTTGCGAGCTATTAAAAATACAAAAAATTGCATCCACCGCTTATCATCATCAATCACTAGGTACAGTAGAGCGTAGTCACCGCACTTTAAATGAGTATTTACGCTCATATATTTATTTCAGTGGAAAAAGACGATTGGGACGAATGGTTGCGATATTTTACATATTGCTACCACGGTTGCCACATTTGATCACTTGAGACCAAAATAGGTAACTTTTGGAGTGCTTGGTAACTTGGCAACTTTTTTTTTTTACTTTTGCTAACTTTAATAAAAGTTAGATTAATTTGATAAATTGTACTGTGGTTGCGTGTAGCGGTGACAACACTACTAGAAACAATTGCGTTGATCAGGCAACACAGCGCTCAGCAAAAATAACTAACCACATATAGAAGAAAATTATCGCTGGGTAGTCTACTCGTTAATTTGTCACAGTGTGGGGCGCCTGCCACACTTTCAATATTGAGTGTGATGTATGGATCGTGATCCATTTTGATGAATTTCAAAATAATGATGGATCGCGCGGGAATGCTACATGTTCAATATTTATCGCGTCAGTATTTACATGTTTTTATGTTGAGAAGTTTAAAATCCAATAGGTGAAGCCTGGAAATCTTGTCTTAATGTTATTTTATTGAAAATCATCTATAATTTTTATTATATGTATGGTGATACCACATCTAATTTGTTCGAAATGCGACGCGAAATGCCGAGCCGTGAATTGATATCACGAAATATGCCACGCGTTCATTACTTATTGACAGATCTTTGATCCATATATAGAGGAAATGAAAAAAAGCAAGTTTGAACAGCAGTTTGTGTAGTGTATTTTGGCCCTTTAGCGCTTCGATATATGCACTTAAGTCGATTTTTTAAATTTTTTTTCTGAGGCTAAGATCCCGTTCAAAAGACAAAAACTATTTTTTTATAGATCCTTCTTTCTCATATTAATTACTAATTTTTTTTTTTGTAGATAGGCTCCTCTGGCCCTGATGGTCTCATATGTAAAATGAATTTATTTAGTTTTCTTTTAACAAAACTATTTTTGTACCCATGTCTTATTTATGGCAAGTAAAATAGTTTCTGTTTACAGTTTATTGTATAATAAAACGTTGTTTTTTACTTGGTAACTTTTAGGTAACTTTTTTTGTAAATTCTGGTCAGAAAATTTTTTGTCGTGTGGCAANTAGTCTACTCGTTAATTTGTCACAGTGTGGGGCGCCTGCCACACTTTCAATATTGAGTGTGATGTATGGATCGTGATCCATTTTGATGAATTTCAAAATAATGATGGATCGCGCGGGAATGCTACATGTTCAATATTTATCGCGTCAGTATTTACATGTTTTTATGTTGAGAAGTTTAAAATCCAATAGGTGAAGCCTGGAAATCTTGTCTTAATGTTATTTTATTGAAAATCATCTATAATTTTTATTATATGTATGGTGATACCACATCTAATTTGTTCGAAATGCGACGCGAAATGCCGAGCCGTGAATTGATATCACGAAATATGCCACGCGTTCATTACTTATTGACAGATCTTTGATCCATATATAGAGGAAATGAAAAAAAGCAAGTTTGAACAGCAGTTTGTGTAGTGTATTTTGGCCCTTTAGCGCTTCGATATATGCACTTAAGTCGATTTTTTAAATTTTTTTTCTGAGGCTAAGATCCCGTTCAAAAGACAAAAACTATTTTTTTATAGATCCTTCTTTCTCATATTAATTACTAATTTTTTTTTTTGTAGATAGGCTCCTCTGGCCCTGATGGTCTCATATGTAAAATGAATTTATTTAGTTTTCTTTTAACAAAACTATTTTTGTACCCATGTCTTATTTATGGCAAGTAAAATAGTTTCTGTTTACAGTTTATTGTATAATAAAACGTTGTTTTTTACTTGGTAACTTTTAGGTAACTTTTTTTGTAAATTCTGGTCAGAAAATTTTTTGTCGTGTGGCAACCGTGATTGCTACAATACCACACCAGCAGTAACACACAACTACTGCCCTTTCGAACTAATTTTCGGCAGAACGGCGGAAGAAATGAATTTCGTTGATAAAACAGAACCGATATATAATATATACTACGTGAAAGAACTAAAATTTAGATTGCAGATAGGAGATAAGGTAATTATTACAAAAGAAACAGGACATAAGTTAGAAAATAAATATATAGTACCATACAGTGTCATAGAAATAGACCATAGGAATAACTATACAATAGTAGACAAAAATAAGAAAAGCCTTAAAGTATATAAAAGTAGATAAAAACCATGATACAAATATTTAAAGGTAGGTTCACTTCTTATTCTTAGCCGCCATTGCTCCCATTTGACGTAAACTGTGCTTTTGGCATTTTCTTTTAACATCGAGCTACCATATTCTTTGACTAAAGTAAAAAAGTGATTGATTACCTACTTCAAAAAAAAATATTATTATTTAAAAGAAATTAAGGCTTTTAGCGATAGTGAGTATAAAATGGAAGGTAATTGAAACATTACATTGTATTCACATAAAATATGCATTTACTGTTGTTCATTTTTTGTATTGTTTTTTTAGTAAGATGAGCTGCATATTTAGGAGCTGCAAAAATAACAGAAGAAATTGCGAAAATACTAATATACAGTTTTTTCGACTCCCGGCGGTACCACATATGCGGGAAAAGTGGATATCCGCGTGCATGGTAACTGAAAATGCGTTACCAAAAGTATCGTTTGTTTGTTCCGAGCACTTTTCCGTGAAAGGTTTCAACCGGAGGAACGGATGCGCCCAATTAGAAAGAAAGACGATACCAGTAGGAGTAGAGTGAGTATGCTTCCCTATAATCCGAAATAAAGCAACATCCTACTTAGTTTCTTAAAGGATCAACTGCATATAATATATCATGTAAAAGATAATGCTACATTTTTGGTGTGCCTTACATTTATAGCAATTTAAATCAATACGCAGCTCTTTTAATAAGAACAATCATGTAAGTATATTTACCTCGTTTGTTACAACTTACTTTTTAATAAAATAAAAATTCCTCAAAAAATATTAAAATTTCCAAAATAATTATTTGATTAGGTGGCAGTGCTACCTCAACAATTTACGAAAAATAGAAACGTCAGTAAGCACAGTTTATGTCAAAAAAATTAAAAGTGAAACTACGTTTTTTTGTATCATGATTAAAACTATTTAGCGCATAATTGTTCACCAAATGAATGAACATCACTTTTTGAAAATACAACTTGTCCTTTTCTCTAAAACATTTTTTATTATATAGTCACAATTTTAACTATTTTGTTTAAATAGAGATTTCAAAAACATATAATTAAAATAACTTAAAAAAAATAAAGGTAATATTAAAAATTTCAAATCTTTATCATTTGGAATAATTTCATATATTATATGTATCTAAGCGTGAACTAACTGCAGTGTACTCCTGCTTCCAAACGGGGAAGGTGTTATACGCTTACATAGTTGCAACACAATAACAACAAAGTAGCATGCCCATCCGGCGTATATTTATTTAATACAATTTGATAAACTGCACGCTCTGCGCATTCAGTAATCCTAGTGTGAGAGCGATCGCAAAGCTTTTCGTTCATATCTTAAATCTGCAGCGTAAGCGTCTGGCTTCTTCTTCAGTTGCATTTAGAGCTTAAATCAAGAACGTTGTCACTTCAGTTTTTTTTCTGCCCAAGAAAATTAAAAAAATGTTCCGAATAGAGAATTCTGGACAAACTGATTTTCCATAGATTTTATACACGAATTTTTTTATTTCTTTATTTTTAATTGTAATATTAAAATTGAAATGGTTATTACCTGCTAATCTTACAGTTGCCGGATTTGAAAAATGTATTATGGAATTTTGATTCAAAATAAAAAATCAGCCTTATCTGAGTTTTATTTTCTTCGAGCCGGTCCTCTCTTCACTTTTCTTTTTTCCGGACGAATAAAAAAATTGCGATAAAACTGAATGAGAATATTTGGCAATATGGTTCGATTGCCTCGAAGATAGTTTGAATTCTTCGAAATTTTACCTTCAGTGTTCGTAAACCAGTTGCCGATCAGAATACGAAAAAACTGGCTCATCCCACCGCAATTTACAAAGATTGCCAAATCAAAACTCTCAGCAATGCGTCCAAGTTAATGAACAGCTTTGAGTGCGTGTATCGCGAATTCATGCAGGACGACCTCAGGAGGAACCAGCTCATTAACAATTGAAACAAAAGCAGGATCCCGATCTTCATCGTAAAGTGAGAAGAAGAACCTTGAATGTCCAATTACATAATTATTTATCGAACTTTCGTGTGTTACGATTGGTCCAGCTGATGTGATTTGCTAACTTACAATGCGTAAAAATTTCATTCGGAGAAAACAGGATTGAGTTGTGCAGGGGTTAAACTCAAATTACTACCGATAAATCAACCATCAGAAACCCTGAACTCATTGCTCTCTGGCGAACTACGACAATAAGGACAATTCTTGTCCTGCAATGGTTAGACAGCTAAAGGATTTCATCTCAAATAAGTTTATGTGTACTAGATTAATGGGGACCAACGGTACTCACCCATTTTGAACTTACCACCAACTATGCCATGCAGATTCACCATCAAACCAGAAGAAAGATGCTGTGACCGGGCGCAACGCGAGCCATGTGAGACCGTTATAGGGAACTGAAGAAGAAAGCGAGACGTATTTGCCGCATTAAGAAGAGAGAGTCCCAAAGAGAGTGCCCAGAGCTTGAGATGCTGGCCGACAGAAAAAACGCCCGAAATTTTTACCAGAGGTTTACGTGACTTACGGAAGCTTTCAAGACAAGGACGAGCGCCTGTAAGAACAACAATGGCGACCTTGTGACTCATGTCCAGAACGTACTTAAATTGTGGAGGGAACACTTTTCCACCCTACTGAATGGCAGCAGCAGTTGTTTTTATGCCGCGATGTCTGAATTTGGTCTCCCCGCGAAACTAATATGGCTGTGTGAGCACTACCAGCAGCTCCGTCAGAATTGGGAAGAACCTCTCCGAGCCGTTTGATACCAAGCGAGGTTTCAGAAAGATGACTACCTTTTGTGTGATTTCTTTAATCTAATATTGGAGAAGATAATAAAATCCACAGAACTCAATCGCTCCGGCACAATACTTTACAAGAGCGTACAATTGCTGGCGTATATCGTCGGTATCGCCATATTAGGGAAAAACAAAAGCTACTTCTGTTCTGCCTTCTTGGGATTAGATAGAGAAGCAAAGCCAATGGGTCTGGTGGTGAACGAGGACAAAACGAAGTATCTCCTGTCATCACACAAACAGTCAGAGCATACGCGTCTTGGCACCCACGTCACTGTTGACAGTTACAAGTTTGAAAAGTAGATGACTTCGTTTATTAGGGAACCAGCATTAACACCAATAATAATGTCAGCCTTGAAATCCAACGGAGAATCACTCTTGTCAACAAGTGGTAATTTGGACTGAGTAGGCAATTAAGAAGTAAAGTCCTCTCAGGTCATACAAAAATCACACTTTACCATCTTTTTTATACCGAGACATAAAGCGCTGTGACTCAGTTCGGTGTGGTTCAAATCAGATGCATAAACAAAATTTCAATGCGCGTTGAAATCGAAAAGTGTATAAACTCAAATTTGTTTTAAAATCGGTTTTTTATTTCTCACATCGGTGAAAAAACCCGTATAAATGAATAATTCATTTAACGCAAAATCAAAATTGACTATTCTTCTTTATACAGCCCGTTTTTATTTATTTTATATATTATTATAATAAATTTGTATTGCTGTTCGCTTCCATTTCGGTCCACCGCGTAAATCTATTATTAAATAAATATCGAATGAAAGTAACGAAGTTTGTTTACTTTTCAATACGGTTTAATCGAGTGCACTATAAAGACTGAGGAATAAACGTTAGAAAGAAATATGTGTTGAATCAAATCAGTTTTTCGTTAATGCGGTTTCTTCGTAGGTATAAACAAGGTATTAGGAAATGGAATAACTCAAGCCATCTATTACCCAAGGGCTCACGGAAAATCAATTTCCATCCGCTGACAGTCTTTTAAACATTTTGAGATTCTTGTAGGTATTTCAGATTATGAGGTGCCATTTTTGGAATAATAAAGTGCCAAATAGAAAAATAAAAGTGCCAAATAAGTACAAACCAAAATAAAATAAACCAGTATATAAACTGTAGAAACCTGATTTTTTTTTTGTGGAAGAAAAAGTAGTGCACGTAAAAATTTCACAAAAATTTATCGAGATATGTATTACTATTTTTCAAAAGAGCCATTTTGGAACCTTGTGCCAAATTTAAAAATATCGGTATCATTTGAAGTAAAATACTGCCCAAATGACAAGGGTACGGTTTAAGCCGAATTGGCAGACCTGTTTCAGATAGCTCAGTTTTGAAAATAAACGTTTGCTAGAGATCTTTTAGTAAATGGCGCTTTCAATCAATTCGCAGGCATTCAAAATGGACTAATACCTTGTTTATACCGAAACATAAAGCGCTTTGACCCAGTTCGTTGTGATTCAAAACGGATGCATAAACAAAATTTCAAAACGCGTTGAATTTGAAAAGTGTATTGACCTGAATTTGTTTTCAAACCTGTTTTTTAATTCTCACATCAGTTAAGGTGTTGTTACACGATATGTATTTGCATGTGTACACTTTTTACATAACGAAATGCCAACTTATCGTGTAGAGTAGGGTAGCCAATTAATTTTTGAGAATTCGCTGATCTCGACAATGAAATTCCCCGATTTTTCCCGAAATTTCGTAAAATTCCCCACCCATCTCTAGATATCATCCAGATATCTCCTTATTTACAAAAAAAAATGTATCTATCAAAGGCACTTAAGCGAATTTTCTTTACTACTTCAATGAGGAAGGTATCCGAATCCCTATGAAACCAAATATTGGCGGAGCACTTACCATGTAGAAATTACTGCAAGCGAAATTTTTACCGAATGTTATCTAATTATCTATATAACTACATAAATTGATAGCCATTTTCGTTGTTCTGCGAGATTGTAAAATTAGGTAATTGTAGGGACAGTGCAGGTAAACGTAATACTTTCATTGATAATTGATACTAGTCGCACAATTTTTAAGGCAGGTATCGCCAATGTGCAGGTATGTTGAATGCATCTATCGGAGCAGTTTCCTTATAAATGTTAAAAATAATCAGCCCTATTCTGCATTTCGACTCGAATCGAAATTTTCTCCGTTTGGCAACTTTGGTATTCTGCGTTCCGTTTCGTTTCGATCAATCTTCGAAATTTACGATTGTACCTATTCTACATTTCGATCGTAGTTACGTTTTTCTAAGTTGCAAATTTGTTGGCGGAGAATGTTTCGATTGTTAGTTTCGTGGGTTTAAATATTAAAATTTTATAAAAAAAATTAAGTGAAATATACTGTGCATGATTGTAAAAGTCATCATAAATGAATTTTCTCGATTTCTGTGTTTTCGCGAGCGGTAATACGGGCAATATGAAAAATTGGCTCAAATAATAGCAACCAAAAGGGATATTGCGCGACGTTTTCAAAGTGGAAGTCCAGGCGTTTTTGTTTACATTATCTATAAATAAGACTGTGGAATGCACTGAATACAATTTATTCTTTTTATATGAAATTAATAGATGTATGCACGTAGATACATACATACATAAAATGTGAAGGTACATAAAAAAAGATGCTTTTATTATTGCACTCGTTTTTACTAACTTTTTAAAAAGAGGTGCGTATGTTGTCTCGAATTCGATTTGCTATGGAAAGATAAGCTTTGTTCTTCCCCTCCTCCTGACGGCTTTCAAAACGGGATTCATTTGCGTTCAAATCTTCCACTCTGTAGTAAATGCAATGTTGTGGAGTGCTCAAACAACGTTTATATTTTCACTGACTTTTGAGCGATGAGTAATACAGTTCAAGATGAATTTCTTATGACTCTTCACTCATCTGAAAAAGACCAAACATGTCCCTAAATCTCCGCCTTTCAACTTCCGCATCAGCAATCTGGGAGTCGTTCTCCTCTTCAAGCAATAACGCCGCGGCTAAGGATTTCATTCTTATAATTATGTTTCCACTAAATTAAGAGCAAACGAAATTTTATTTTTAATTACAGTGATGCTAGATATATTTAGTTATTTTAAAATATTTACAAACTTTAACTTCATATGCTGCTATAGTTTGGTGGAAAATATTTCCTTGTTATGTTTCGATTTCACACATTCCTAGGCAAACAGCTGATTTCGAAAGATGTTTTCTCTCTTCCTCTTCTTCTTTCGTTTCGATCGTAACGCAGAATACCTAATTTCGATTCCAGCGGAGTGGAATGCGGGAACGTAATCGAAATGCAGAATAGGGCTGACTGCTTTTGATGCGCATTTTGGGGTAGGTATCTTAAATGTGAATACGCACATACAGTGGTCGAAAAAATTTTAGTCGCACCAAATTTTGCCAAGTTTTCACAATTATTATTTTTTTTTGTTCTTTAACTAGAGTTATTTTTTTATAAATAAAAGTGATTTATAACTTTTTAACGAAAACCGTATAAATCCAAGTTTCAAACTTTTTGTAATATTTACAAAAATCAACAGTTTTCTTAAAAATGTCGACCTTTTAAATAGATTTTCTGGAAAGATTTTGAGTATGCAGTTTTGAAACTCACTCAATTCTAGGGGAAGTTTCAAGGCTAAAAATTTTCGTTTTAGAATTTTTTTGCCGAAGTTGTTGCGTTTTTCTTCCATATAAAAATAACTTGTGTTTATTCGTTATATAAAAGCAAACGTGACAAAGAAATTTCTAAAAAAAATTAGCGGTAATTTTTAGCCATTTCAAACTTTTTTGTACTAGAATGGAACGAACTGAAATTCCCCACTAAAAAAGGTCCATTCCCCGATTCCCCACGTAAAGAGAAATTCCCCGCAAATCGGGGAATTCCCCACGTGTTGGCTACCCTGGTGTAGAGGCAAATTAGATTTGTTTCTGTACAAAGCAGATGCACGTACATTAGACTGGGTCGAAAAAAAAAGTTGCTAATGTCCGCCCCTAAATTTAAAGATTATGTTGAGAGGGTTCTGGAAAAATTTTTTTTTTTTTTTT
>NW_016161052.1:25736-37930 GCF_001687245.7 Rhagoletis zephyria
AAAAAAAAAAAAAAAAAATTTTTCCAGAACCCTCTCAACATAATCTTTAAATTTAGGGGCGGACATTAGCAACTTTTTTTTTTTGTATGGGGACCGACCCAGTCTAACGTACATACGAAATAGAAATGTTTCTAGTTTCATCTGGCACACAGGTAGAATCATCTGAGATTAGTTTATTTCGTGTTCAAAGAACGTATTTTTAAATAGTTAAATAAAGACTCTGAATTTGACAGACATTCGCAATTACATGTGTATTAAAAAAGTCACATTTACAGATGCAAATACATATCTGTGAAAACAACTATAAAGGCATCATTCGAAGTGAAAATAAGCTGGTTTACTTTATACAGCCCGTTTAAAATTTGAATTATTGTTATAATGAATTCGAATTGTTGTTTGCTTCCATTTCGGTCAACCGCGCAAATTAATTATTAAAGAAATGTCGTATAAAAATAGCAGATTTTGTTTACTTTTGAATACGGCTTCAACGAGTGCGCTATAAAGACAGAGGTATAAAGGCTTGAAAGAAACATATGTTGAGTCAAATCGATTTTTTGTTAATGCGGTTCTTGCGTAGGTATAAACAAGGTATATAAGTCCCTCATAATGCCTGTGCTCACGGTTGCCACTTTATCAAAATTTTGTGTACCACAATATACAAGAAAAAGGCTCAAAATAAAATTTAACATTTTTTGCCGTCTATCAAAAATATATACATGATTCAAACAAGTGACCACGTGTTGATTTTTTTTATATTCGTATCTAACGTTTTTCGAACAAGTTTTTTTGTTACTTTTCTATAAAAATACCGTCCATGCTTTGAGCAAAACCATATAAACAATTTTAAACTTTATACAAAATTTACGAAAATTCGACAAATTGTCATCAAAATTTCAATTTTTAATCTGAATCTTTAGAGCATCTTTGGGTATGCAGTTTTATAGCCCATATATTTTTGTCTAATAAAGTGCAAGTTTCAACCGCCTGATTTTTGAGAATTTTTTTTTTGGTGACGGATTTTTGTACTTTTTTCCATACAAGCATGAATTTCTGCACTTGCAAAATTATACATATAAAAAAAAACACCGCAAAAGCACTTCATTCGACTAAAATAGTATGGGCTATAAAACTACATACCCAAATATTTTCTAAAGATTCAGATCAAAAAGTTAAAATTTTAATGAAAATTTGTCGAATTTTCCTAAATTTTGTATAATTTTTGAAACTGTGAGTGGTGCTGCTTATTCAAACAAACTTTGCTTCGAAAAATCCCCAAGACAAACAAAAAAGTCCCAAACGGAGAAAAAAGGCCCATGTTTGGTACAATTGTACCAAAGTGACAACCGTGCTTGTGCTGGTGTATGGCGCGGAGTCATGGACAATGAAAACATCTGATGAAGCGGCTCTTGGAGTGTTCGAGAGAAAGATTCGGCGCAAGATTTATGGGCCTTTGCGCGTTAGCGATGGCGAATACCGCAGACGATTTAATGATGATCTGTAGAAGCATTACAACGACATAAACGTAGTGAATTAAAATTCAGCGGCTCTGCTGGCTAGGTCATGTCGTTCGAATGGACAGAAACGCTCCAGCTCTGAAAGTATTCAAGGCCTCCTCTGCGTTGGAAATATCAGGTGGAGAAGGACTTGGCATTTCCAATTGGCACAGAAGAGGAACGACTGGCGTGCTGTTTTGGACTCGGCCAAAATGGCTTAGAAGGTTACAGCGCCAGTAGAGAAGAAGGACAATGTAGATATAATTACATATATTCAGGGCCGTAGGGAGGAATTTCGGGCCCGGGGGAATCTCGAATGTGGGCCCCTAAACACACCCCGCACACTACATTTTTTTTTCTGGTGTATAATTTAGATGAGAAAAATAATAATATGAATATCGTAGTATATAGCCATCCAACATAAGAAAGTGGTTAACTACATAAGAAACCCATTGCAACTACGGCTTTTATGACTTGAACGGCAGTACATACAGTATATTTTGCTTAGCTGCACATCCTTCTCTGCACGAAAAACTTGTGCACTTAACCGAAAAAAGCACTTAAGCGAATTTTCTTTACTACTTCAATGAGGAAGGTATCCAAATCCCTATGAAACCAAATAATGGAGAAGCACTTACCACGTAGAAATTACTGCAAGCGAAACTTTAACCAAATAGTATCTAACTACATATAACTACATAAATTCATAGCCATTTTCGTTGTTCCGCGAGATGAGAAAAATAAATAAAAGATTGTAAAATTAGGTAATTGTAGGGTCAGTGCAGGAAACGTAATACTTTCTTTGATAATAGATACTAGTTGCACAATTTTTAAGGCAGGTATCGCCAATGTGCAGGTATGTTGAATGCATCTATCGGAGCAGTTTCCTTATAAATGTTTAAAATAATGCCTCTGATGCACATTTTGGGGTAGGTATCTTAAATGTGCACTTAAGCATAAAGGCAGCAAAGCAAAATATACTGTATATTGAATATTATGATTGGATAATTGATTTGGTAGTGATAATGAATGAAAGAATCAGAGAAAAACTTTAACAACGAAAACTTTATTCACTCAGTTTACCTTACAAATTATTGAAACTATGGACACAATTCTCAGAATTTTGCCTTCCTGGCTTTAGCTGAGGCAAAAGCTTTGACGATAGCAGCGAAGTCGAGTTTCCTTGCTAACTCACTTCCTAAACATAACGTGGCATGATGTATCGAGGAGAACATGTTTACATACAGAATTTTAAATGAAATACTATTATTCTCCATACAAAATGTACGAGTATGGCTATATTAAATGTGAACATATGCGAAATACCCAAGTTTTCGTACACTGAGAAAAAGGATTAGTTTCGACAACTAAAGATATTTAGTTCCCGAATTTTGACAATATTTGGGAACTGTGCCTAAGGATTGGGAACTATTACCATGGGTTGGTAATTATAACTAAATATATTAAAGCTTCTTATATTCATCCAGGTTGTACCAAATCGTTAATGTAGTTGAAGGGTTTGGTATATACTAATAAATACTTTTTTGAAGCATATTTCTACAAATTCCATTCAACTTAACGTATGGTTACTAAAAGGATCTCATTAAGCTCTGCTAATACAGATAAGCTTTCTTTCAACACATGGTTTAGTCATAGTTACCAAATCTTAGTTGAGGCAAACACGATTTGGTTTGAGAGCGGAATATATTCATGCTTGTGAGCCACCCCTAAATAATGCTCAGCGCTCTCTGAGCGCATGTGTGTTTCACATACGAAGAGAGCCAGCTAAGCAATGCACTCAGTCCCACTTATTGAATCGTTTGAATGAACTAGTATGCCGACCATTGCATAAAAACGATTCAATGAATGAGACTGTGTGCGTGAAAATCATTGCTCCGCCACCGCTGTTCGTATCAGTGTATCCAGAACTTTTTGGACGAACCGGCTAAATTGGCAAATAAAACCGGCTAAAAACGGCTAAAATGTTTCAACTAAATTTCACATGTTTTATTTAAATAAATCACGAGTAAAAAGACTATTTCTTGGAGAGAAGTTACAAATTCGAGCCGGAAAAAATTTTGCCAGCAAGAATTTGCAATTAGGAAAAACATATGATTGTGGCACATGGTTGGATTTTTTTTCGACGATAATTTGAATAAACAAGTTCGTTAAATTTAAAAATTTACAAACTGGAGCGATTTTAAAATGAAAAATGTAAGTTAATACTTGTTTACTCAATTAATTTAGTCATTTCCAATGATTTGAAAGGTATTCGGCAAAAAAAACGGTATTCTTAATCGGAATGCTATCTCAACCAGAGTCGATATAGTAAACCCGACAAAGAAATTGAAACGTACGTTGAAGAAAGTCGGACAAGATATATACACGTAGATCCTGTTTTTTGCCCCTCTGAAAGAATTTTAAAAATTCTATACAAATTTCTTTTGTTTGAAATGCAACCGTGGACACTAGCTGGCAAAAAACTTGCAAATTTGCGTTCGTACATAAAATTGCAGGTTTCTCTACATGAGAGAGAATTTGGAAGCATTTTTTCTTACTATATGATATTTTGAGTGATAATTCTCACTGGATTTTCGACGAACAAACCTATTGTCTTCCCTACAAAGCCTTTTCACACTGACCGATTTTCAATACACTCAAATAGAAACCAATACACATAAAAAACGCTGTAAAAATTTCCCTTCAATTTTAAGGCAGTAAAACAACGACCTTAAGTTAACATCAACCGAGGCCATATGTTGACAAGGGATGCAAAATCACAGTTACACAAAAGAACTGGTCAGATTTTTCAGAAATCCCTTCAATTCTGATGTAAAATATGATGCCAAAAGACTGCAGATCTCCCATTTGGATGACCGGTCATATGACCGGCAGATGTCTCGTAGGATTCCCAGAGAGTTTTGCTTTACATATAAATTTGTGCTCTTTTATTTTCATTTTGATTCACTTCAGTGTTGGTTCCTTTAATTCAAGTTGGCATTCGGTTTTTGGAATTTAAATAAATTCTCAGCAAAATAGTTTGTTTAAAAAAATACATATGTGTACATAGTGCTTGAAAATATCAATTTTTCCCTTACCTTAAACCTTTGGGAGTGGGCAAAAATGATGTTTTGTAATTTAGGCAGAATTGACTATCTGGGAAGACAATATCTACATGTAATATTTATTCTGTTTGTTGGCACTATATCCAAACACAAACGCATCTTAAGTGTCTTAACAGTGAAACAATTTCTTATTTTCTAAGTTTGCGAATAAAACTTCACACTTAAAATTAAGACATTTATAACAAACATTTTATGAAGAAAATCCCTTCTTCGTTTAAAATAAAAATAAGCGAAATCGGCCCAATTTCATACAAGCCTGATTGACATGAAAATTTTCTCCACGATAAGGCTAGTGGCCATCTCTAACAGANAAAAATTCTATACAAATTTCTTTTGTTTGAAATGCAACCGTGGACACTAGCTGGCAAAAAACTTGCAAATTTGCGTTCGTACATAAAATTGCAGGTTTCTCTACATGAGAGAGAATTTGGAAGCATTTTTTCTTACTATATGATATTTTGAGTGATAATTCTCACTGGATTTTCGACGAACAAACCTATTGTCTTCCCTACAAAGCCTTTTCACACTGACCGATTTTCAATACACTCAAATAGAAACCAATACACATAAAAAACGCTGTAGAAATTTCCCTTCAATTTTAAGGCAGTAAAACAACGACCTTAAGTTAACATCAACCGAGGCCATATGTTGACAAGGGATGCAAAATCACAGTTACACAAAAGAACTGGTCAGATTTTTCAGAAATCCTTTCAATTCTGATGTAAAATATGATGCCAAAAGACTGCAGATTTCCCATTTTGCTTTACATATAAATTTGTGCTCTTTTATTTTCATTTTGATTCACTTCAGTGTTGGTTCCTTTAATTCAAGTTGGCATTCGGTTTTTGGAATTTAAATAAATTCTCAGCAAAAAAGTTTGTTTAAAAAAATACATATGTGTACATAGTGCTTGAAAATATCAATTTTTCCCTTACCTTAAACCTTTGGGAGTGGGCAAAAATGATGTTTTGTAATTTAGGCAGAATTGACTATCTGGGAACACAATATCAACATGTAATATTTATTCTGTTTGTTGGCACTATATCCAAACACAAACGCATCTTAAGTTTCTTAACAGTGAAATAATTTCTTATTTTCTAAGTTTGCGAATAAGACTTCACACTTGAAATTAAGACATTTATAACAAACATTTTATGAAGAAAATCCCTTCTTCGTTTAAAATAAAAATAAGCGAAATCGGCCCAATTTCATACAAGCCTGATTGACATGAAAATTTTCTCCACGATAAGGCTAGTGGCCATCTCTAACAGATTCTGGGTCGCTTAGTCAAAAATTGAAACATATATACATATTTGAAATTTTAGAAAACAAGGCAAATAGCGAAATCGGCTAAAAACGGCAAATTTTTTTCTGCAAAACGGCTAGCAAATCGGCTGCCGGCTAAATCGAAATTTCTCCGAGTGTTTGCTATCGCAACCGGCTAAATCTAGCCGGAAAACGGCTAAAATGGCAACACTGGTTCGTATATGGGTGAAACACGCGTGTGGTCATAGAGCGCTCAGTAAGCAAACTGAAACCTTTTTTCCAATAATAAACGGTTAGCTGATTCAAGGCTACAGCAAGTTCACAAAATTAATTGAAAACTTGTATCAACCAAAGCATTGTTTATATTTGCTCAACAATGATTTTATTCAACTAACAATATTGTCCACTCAAGGTAGTCGTTTTGTAATTATTTTTTATTAACAAATATACATTTTCACCAACTAGAAGTCTCGAGTAAATTGCAGAGTTTCGTGAACTAGATATTTATTTCGCCATATCCAACTATGCCACTTGGTCATTATACCAAATCTTGGTAATTATAACTAAACCTTTTTCTGAGTGTGGATGACAGCGAGGGGAGAACGAAAGCATATCAATCGCACCCTACAAGACATTGCTGACACTTTAGGCAAAAATTCTAACCCATTTACACATGGGCGTAGCCCTATACAAAAACAAAATTTCAAAACCAATAGTTTACTTACACTCAGAAAAAGGTTTAGTTATAATTACCAAGATTTGGTTATAGTGACCAAGTGGCATAGTTGGATATGGCGAAATAAATATCTAGTTCACGAAACTCTGCAATTTACAGGTATATTCTGCACGTTACCGAAGATTTTGTAACCGGAAAATTGTATTACCAAAAAATGTTACCAGCTCTTGTCACCGCGATTCTAGGTACGTTGGTAATGCAGTTAAAATATTCAGCAATTCAGCTATGAAGAATTGTGCAAATCCTGGCATTGCATATTTCACGGGGCAATAATTTGTTACCAGCTTATAAGATGGTAACAAAGTTTACCGGTTACAAATTGACAGGAACTTTATTTACCGGTTACAAACTTTTTATTACCAGCGCAGAATAGACCTGTTATTTGAGACCTCTAGTTGGGGCAAATTTATATTTGTTAATAATTACAAAACGACTACCTTGAGTGGACAATATTGTTAGTTGAATACAATCATTGTTGAGAAAATATAAACAATGCTTTGGTTGATACAAGTTTTCAATTAATTTTGTGAACTTGCTGTAGCCGTGAATCAGCTAACCGTTTATTATTGGAAAAAANATGGTTGTTGTGTTTACTTTCTTCTTTTATTTGCATATATTAAGCATAAAAAATACATACATATTTACATAAATAGTTACTAGTGGAAATAATACATATGTATATGGTGGTAAGAATTTCCTAAAAAGAAACGATGAAACAGGAATAGTCGTGCGAAAACCCAGGTCAATATCTGCTGTAAGTGCTGGTTTATGTATACAGATTTGCTTTTTCCTTGGCTAAATAGATACTTTCAAATAATAATTCACATGAGTTATATATCCACTGAGAAACCCCGGTTGGCATCAAACTTTATATTTTTAAATAACTATGCGCACACCGAAACAACTCGCGGCGATGGCAAAACTGAAACCGAGACAAACAAGTCTGGGCATATCATAGCACACACTTTTCTTTCTCTACCTAGCGCAGTGATCGACATGCCATAGCTTACTGAGCGCTCTATGACCACACGCGTGTTTCACCCATATGGGTGTTTCCATACAGCCGTACGCGACATTCGTACGCTTATAGAGTAACGTAAATCTATCAAAAATAGAAGTTACAGAAAAAAAAAGATTACGGTTATGTTGCAACCAAAGGGTACTATGTTTGAGAAAAAAATAAGCAGCCTCGAAACTTTGGTGTGGAAAATATCCGTTCAAAACCAGGTGATAACGTACGCGACAAAAAAAGAAGTGGTTCTAAGGCACATATACATATATGCGAAAGTCTACGAATCATGAGAGTTTTTCTTTTCTTTAAAAATTCCTAAACTAAGCTAAATAATGTAACTTTACAATCCTTCCATTTTTTGATAGAAATTATCTCTGGTTAGTTTTTATTAAAAAAAATTATAATAAGGTACGCGACATAACTTACGCGACAGATTTTTCCCCCATACAATATTTTTACTAGTAACACATACTAAATTAAATTTTTTCAGTTCTTCTCTCCACCGTTTCGCGTTTTCAAAACCTTTTTCCGCAATCTGAATACGAAACTTAAAGTTATAAAGCCGTTTGAATTCATTTGCTTGCATTTTCGGTTTACATTTTCATGGAAACACGCATATATGCGAAAGTCTGCGAATCATGGGAGTTTTTCTTTTCTTTAAATATTCCTAAACTAAGCTAAATAATGTACCTTTACAATCCTTTCATATTTTAAGAGAAATTATCTCTGGCTAGTTTACAACACAACGCGACAATTTTTCTCGTAAGTAATAAAATGTATTTTTATTGAGAACTCTTCTCGCCACCGTTTCATTGTTTTACAACTACTCTAAATAATTTAAATGGAAAATTTGCAATTAACATTGGTTTTGATGTATTTGATTGAAATTTTCGTACTTACAATAACGTATGCGACAAACTTTAAAGGGTAATAAAATATATTTTTACTTCGGTTGGAAAGAAAATTTTACAGTATATCTTTAACTAGAAAAATTCTCGCTTAAGAATTGTAATCTGCATTATCTGCGACTGCCAATATGCAAATGACATAGACAAACAATGTTTTTGCATAACGTACGCGACATTAGAATACTATCAAAGCAAATCAAAAGTTACCGTTATTCGAGCTCTGACTTCTCCTTTTTCTCATTTTTATAGTTTGTTGTTATTGCAAATTTGATTTTAAGATGTAATTGTAATGTTTCAAATCTCTTAATTTAGTTAATAGGAAAGAGAAAATAGTTCATTTCATTAGAGAAAACTGAGTCGAAGAGACATTCAGTTTTACTCTTCCATTTTTGAGTTTTAAAATTCCAATAAGCTGAAATACTTCTATAATATAAAAATTCGAGTATTTTTCTCTTATTAATTCGTCTTAAAAACCCTTTCCAGTTGTTTTTATTTTTTCAATCCTGGTTGACATTTTCATGGAAACACCCATATACGAACAGCGGTGGCGGAGCAATGATTTCCACGCACACAGTCTCATTCATTGAGTCGTTTTTATGCAATGGTCGGCATACTAGCGCATTCAAACGATTCAATAAGGGGGACTGTGTGCATTGCTTAGCTGGCGCTCTTCGTATGTGAAACACACATGCGCTCAGAGAGCGCTGAGCAATATTTAGGCTCAGTATATCCAGTAAACAAACTTAGCTATTTTTTTCACCAAGTTTGGTCCCCATAAAGGACTAGTGTTGCAAGCAATGCTTTTTCGGCAATTAGGGTGTTGTGCAGCTATTTATTGTGGTGAAAATTATTTAAGCACTGGAGAGATTTATTAACATGGAATTGGAGATAGGGCTGATAGATTTATTTTAAATAAATTGTGAATCTGCGAAAATATCTTTCCAGCAGATGAATATACTTTTTAACCTTTCTCCCGAAAATTTACATACAGGCTCGAAAATATGCGAGTAACATTCAAATATCGTCGCTTGGATGGAAAATTGCCGGAAGCGTCATTTTGACAATTTGTGGTTTTTGGATATCTTCTTTAGTTTCCGAGTAATTGACTGTCGTACTAAACTAATCAAAATCTTTCAAATAGAGTTGTCTGTTCTTCTTTAGTTTCCGACATATTCAGCTTTATCATGAGTTTAATTTTCTAGAACCGGGTCACTTTTTACTTTTCGTTTGCGTGTATTCACTACAGGTGGATGAAAAAACTGTTGGCGAAATTTGGTTCGGGCGAAATTCACGATTAGGCTGATTAGTAAAAAGTATCGTTAATTTATAAAAATTGTTATCACATTTTGGAGTATATCATTGAAACTGACTGCAAATTTTTTGACAAATATCGTATTCGACAAAAATTTATTAAACTCATAAATGGTTGACACTAAACTAAAAAAATAAAACAATTTAAGAATTTCATGAACTAGTACATAGCATTCTCCGACACTTTGGAGAAAATCTGTAGTCTAGTTCCTGAGAAATTGCATTCCAAACTTCAATTGTGAGTTACCGAAAGTAACTTGTGACAATCTTTTATCCAGGCGACGATATAATATTTACCTAAAATATGCATCTAAATAGATTATAATTGTCATTATTTTCGCAGTTGGAGTATATGCCAGACGAGTAACAGGTATACAAGTATACCTAAATTAGCGCTTGAGCTTATATATTTATCTCTCTCTAACTCATTAATTCTATATACGTCAGCACCAACGCCCGACAAAGTTATGTCTGTATTTAATAATGGCCCTATGACAAAATATTCATGAAATGTATTCATAGATTTTTATTTACTTTCATTTAATACATTAGTATTGAGATGAATGATTTTTACTAAATACCGGGAATAAATATTTAATAAAAAACTATTTCATTTAAGCGTAACCAACTTATAGTTGCTCGGAGCTAATTTTGGAACGCTTAATGAAATATTTTCATAGACAGTAAATGCAACCCTGGGTGCATCATTATCGAGCTGAAAAACCAAACAAATAAAAAAATTCCATCTGAACCAATATTCCCAAAAATTATAAAGCAAAACAAAAGCCATTTTTCCAATTTATGCACTGTTATTTTTATTATTGCAATACAATTTCGCAGCTCTTAAAACATTTTCCACATTATGCTTTTAGGGCTAGTAGTTTCCGACCCCATTTGCTCGTTTTTTTTCAGTTCTGAATTTAGGCTAGGCTTCATGGGAACTTACTGTGGGTGCAAACAGACCACATTTTGTAAACTGAATTGTGATATTTAATTTTATTTTATAATGAAAAATGAATTTAATGTGCAATTTTTTAAGTTTACTAGATGTAAGACAACTTTTAATTTTCTTTATATATTGCATGCTTTAGTTTTAATTCTGTTTAAGTTAAGTTGTAAAGGTGAAAATAGGCCTCCTGGGCAACCGAACAGATTTAAAAAAAATCGGTAACGCGCGTAAAAGCATACCTCACAAGTGGTGTGGAAAATGCAAGAACAAGTATAAATGGAATAATTTTCGAAATTATGAAATGGTTATTGGTATTTCCCATCTCAAAGGGGATGATTAATTTGAACGTTATTTAAGCTGCCTTTATGTAAGCGTTTTGGCTAGTCGATATCTTAAGTAAATTTTCCAGTCGACAGAAATCGACCCGTGAAAAGGCAACTTCGGGAATTTTTTAATTTTCTTTTTTTTTTTTGCTTGGGCGTCTTTTGAAGATGTGCCAAATCATATTGTCGCCTTAAATACAAAACAACAATTTCTTTTAGCCATCTTGTGCAGCAATTTGTTGATCTTATCCTCACGGCTACCGAAATCACCAACCTCAACGTAGTGATTAGCCTTCTTGCGCCAGCCTCGGGTTGATGTGTTGAGCTTGAATAGCAACAGGAAGTTGGGGGCTTTCTTGAAGTGAAGTGAATCAACGCACTGAATTTCGTGCGCTTCGCGAAATTTGCGTTCGATCACAAAGCAGAGATTGGGACACGCTTGACCATTCCACGTTTGTACATCAATTCACGAACTGATTTAAGCGTAAGTTAGCCAAGACTTACGACACTATTTAACTCAACTTAGACCTACCTACCATACCAGTAATACGTGTTTCTGGTTGGCCAAAACTCAACTTGTCTTAGGAATTTTAGAGAGCTGTAGAATTTAGATTCCTAAGTTATGTTTTTACGTAAATTGAGAGAGCCAGGCTGCCATATCAATTTTTTGCTTTGTTCAAATTTAAATTTTCCGAAATTATGATGTAAAAACGTTTTTTCGGACAAATATAAAACATATGGCAACGGCATGGCAACGGGTCAAAGCGAACTGTCAAAAATAAAAACAAAGCAAACCAAATAAACAAAATAAACATTTTAAACATGGACGACGAAAAATTGATATTGCTGGTGCAGTCGCATAATGAATTATACGACAAATTTTCCCCAAACTACAAGTTAGCGGAACACAAAAGGCAAATTTGGAGGCACATAGGCGAACAGCTAAATCGAACAGGTACATATGTACTAATGCTTTAAATTAAATTAAGTTGCATTAGCGATTTACTATTTAAAGGCGAGCAATGTGCTAAAAGGTGGTTGGCGATTCGCGAGCGGTATTCCAGGGAGCTG
>NW_016161052.1:41252-48292 GCF_001687245.7 Rhagoletis zephyria
CGTCGGCAAAACGCACCGTCAGGAAGTGAGGCACACAGGGAAAAAGCTTGGTCATTGATGGAATCCCTTTGCTTTTTGCGAAATTCTGTAATACCGCGTCCGTAAGTTGGCCATGTTGAAATTGTTGTAGTAGTTAAAATATGTAACTATATTTATTGCAAATAATTTTGTTGTAGGTGCCGAACTTCTAAAAACATTCTGGAGGCATTACAACTTCCACCAGCATCTCCACATCAGGCCAGTAACTCCTCCCAACTGTTTACTTCTCCATTGCACACGCCGTTAGCATCATCCTCACAGCCGAGCTCGGAGCTGTTCATATCCCTACCATCTACATCGCCTCCTTTACAGATATTTTCGACGTTGCCATCGCCATCACCGCAGCTGTCATTAGCATCGCCACTGATTTCACCACTGCCAACATCGCCACAGCAGCCGTTGCCATTGGCATCGCAGCTGACGTCGCCACTGCCAACATCGCTTCAGCAAACATCAAGCAACTCGCAAGCGCCCTCATCATCGCGCACTGCACAGACATCTCGCAAGCGCACAAGAAATATTACAGCTGCAAGCGAAGTTGATCTAGATGCGGTGTTTCTGGAATCAGCGGAGCATTTTAAAAAGGCTTGTAAAGCCATAGAGGAGAAGGAGAGCAGTGGTAATGAGGCGGTGCACTCGTTTACTAAAATGATTGAGGCTACAATTGCCAAAATGAGTTCTGTAAAACAAAGTCTAGCAATGGAGCGAGTGACAGCGGTCGTGATGGCGTTACAGCGCGAAGAAGAGGCAGAAAGTTAATCTTATAATCAATTTAAAATTTAAATTTTTAATAGTCAATTAATTTATTTACAGTGAGTCACCTTTGTACAGTGGTCTTTTTACAACAGTCGCAGTGTTTTTCATAGACAATTCATAGAGAAAAGTAAAGCTCATTATCTAACCAAAACCATATAAATTTCACTTTCAAACTTTGTGTAAAAATTAGAAAAAATAAATTAAGTTTATTCAAAATTGCAAACATTCATTTGTATGGGAATTTGTCGTATGTGCCACATACGACAAACGTTTTATGATTTAAAAAAAAGGTACGTTTGTATGGGAATTTGTCGTATGTGACGCATTTTCAGCACATACAACAAAAGGCATACCCAATCATTAATATTATGTAACATACGACAAAATGCGCACGAAATATCTCAAAAACTAATGGAGATATAAAAAAATGGATTGCAGAAATCGAAAGAGCATGTCCAACTTAGTAAATCTGCATCAAAATCCCAAAATCGTGATTTTGCACATTCGTCAACCGTTTTCTGAGACGACGATATCCTAAAAAGACATAAATTTACATTAAACAATAGAGATCGCAAAAATTAGCAAATAAAATACTCGCTTTGTTTTGTTTTGTTGTCAAATTTCTGAGAAATGTGAATTCACCACGATGCGATACAGAAAGAACAAGGACCAGGGATGTAATTTTAAGTGAACTATTATTCAGGGGCAAGGCGCAGAGCGTTCGGGGCAGCAATATTAATTGGTATCAAATATAACATTAAACGGTGGTTCTAATACATTTCTTGATATTATTAACCAGAGTACATACATTATATGGTATTTCTTTCAAAAATTAATGTACTATATGAACTTTTTTTCAAATATTTCTTAAGTTTCTTTCATGAGTGCTGAAAAGCAACCATGCGTGTAAGAAATTGTGTGCTACCTAAAATTTCATCTCTGGAAACTTTATCCCCATAAAGGACTTCACCACAGTTTTTTTACTGGATATACTGAGATTTAGGGGTGGCTCACAAGCATGAATATGTTCCGCTCTCAAACCAAATCGCGTTTGCCTCAACTAAGATTTGGTAACTATGACTAAACCATGTGTTGAAAGAAAGCTTATCTGTATTAGCAGAGCTTAATGACATCCTTTTATGAAGCATACGTTAAGTTGACTGGAATTTGTAGAAATATGCTTCAAAAAAGTATTTATTAGTATATACCAAACCCTTCAACTACATTAACGATTTGGTACAACCTTGATGAATATAAGAAGCTTTAATATATTTAGTTATGATTACCAACCCATGGTAATAGTTCCCAATCCTTAGTCACAGCTCCCAAATATTGTCAAAATTCGGGAACTAGATATCTTTAGTTGTCGAAACTAATCCTTTTCTCAGTGTACTAAAAAATTTTTTATTATAGCTTAAAATTATTGTAACCGATAGAGATAAATATGTTGTACAAAAACACATAAACAGAAGTTCACAAAAGTTTATATAAAACTATTCGTCGATTTAAATATTTAACTTTATACTCCGCATGTTTATTTTACGAGGAGGAAGCATCGAAAGCCTAACCCCGTCACTGTGAGTGTTTAACCCAAACTAAATTTCCTACCGTTATGTACCGTTCCCCTCCCGGGAAACGTCCTGTCTGAAACCCCGTTTCGTGGCGAACGGCTCGGGGAGGGCCTTCCCAATTCTGACCGAGCTGGTGGTATTGCTCAGCGTCATTTTACACAGCCGTATGAGTTCTGAGGGGATGCCAAAATTCAGACATAGCGGCGTATAGGCAACTCCTTTTAGTGCTGCCGAAGGCGGCTATAAAGTCGAAGTCAAAAAGGTGATGAGTGTCAATTATTTTCTCGCGGGTCTTTTCCAAGATTTGACGTATTGTGAATACCTGGTCTATGGTGGATTCGCCAGGTCTAAAGCCACACTGATAATGCCCAATCAGTTCATTGACGGTGGTATTCAGTCTTTCATACAATACATTCGACAAGACCTTGCAACCTATGCTTAGAAGGCTGATCCCGCGGTAGTTGGCACGCATGGCGGGGTCGCCTTTCTTGTGGGTTGGGCAGAGAGCACTTGAATTTTAGTCAGGCATGCACCATGTTAGCTTTTTGCCATCGTAATTGAATAGCTCAGCTGACAGACCGTCAGCTCAATCAGCTTTGTTACTTTTCATCAGCATAACTGCTATTCGTACCTCGTCATAGTCAGGCGCTGGGATATCGACTTCATCGTCATCGATTGGGAATCGGGTTCGTCTTCTCCACTTCTCTCAATGCTTATGCCATTCAAAAGTGTTCCCTCCATAATTTGAGTACGTTCTGGACATCGGCCACTAGGTCGTCATGGTTGTTCCTACAGGAATCTTGAAACCTTCCGTAAGTCGCTCAACTCTCTGCTAAAAATTTCGGGTGTTTTTTTTTGTCGGCCAGCATTTCAAGCATTTTTCTCTGCAGCTTTCCTGACACTTCTTATCGTACCAGTAATGAGCGGGAAATGTGGTTGCTCTGCTCGCGTATGTCAGTTTGTTGAAGAGTGTTCTCTCACAGCAGGTGTGAGAGTCGAGCTGCGAATCCATTGGCCGTCTTTTTGATTGCAGCTTTTCGACGTTGAACTTTCCTTGCATTGTTGGGGGCCCTTTTTTTGCTGCACCGAGGTGGGGTCGTATATTGGCTGCATCAATCTAGTGGTGAGATGGTTGGCCCTCGGAGTGTGCGTATGTACATCTAAAACACTGGAAGCATGCCTTCCGTCTATCACAATATGCTCGATTTGGTTTCCCGTTTTTCGATCTGGAGACAACCATGTAGCTTGATGGATCATTTTATGCTGAAATCCAGTACTACATACTGCCAAATTTCGGGCCCAGGCGAAATCGATCAGCCTCAGCCCGCCGTTTTTATGTGGCGGCTGCATTTTCCGACACTGGCGCCAAAGATCCCTTCGTTGCCCACCTTGACATTTAAATCGCCAAGCACGATTTTTATACATGTCGGGGTAGCGCTAATATGTACGCTCTAAGCTAAGAGATCCTTGGATGCCTCGCCCTTCTCTTCCATCGGGGCATTAGCATATATGAGCGAGATGTTGAAGAATCTCGCTTTGATGCGGATTGTGGCTAGACGTTCGTCCACTATAGTGAACGCCGGCCTCTCCCTCACCACAAATCCAACACCGAATTGCGCTCCTTTACGTGGCAACTATAGTAGACGTCGCAAGGCTCCACGCTTACCATCTCGCCCCGTCCATCGCATTTCATGTATGGCGGTGACGTCAGCCTTTATTTTCTCTAGGACATCAACCGGCCGGGCAGAGGCACCTTCCCGATTAAGGGTTCGGATATTCCAGGTGCATACCCTCAAATCATAGTACTTAGTAGTAGTAAACTAACAATTTATAATCGTTGCTTTGCAGCGAAATATCTTCTCTTAAATTATATACATACTATGTATGTATAAATACGAGGACGTATTGAATTTTGAGTATGCAGATTTTTTATGCTGGTATATTCATTTATGCTAAATATATTAATTTTTTTTTTGTTTTGTCACACCATGTATTAAATAAAAAATTCATTAAGGGCCGTTAACTTATCTATTTTAGAGTATAGTTAAATCAATAGTTAAACTTACCTACAGAAAATTCTGTGTAATTTCTCTGTAGTAAAGTTTAACTAATGCCATCTGCTGTAATTAGGGATAAAACGATACCTGAACTTGGAAAGAAAGAAAGAAAGTATCGATACCTACTAAGTATCGGGCTAAAAGTATCGATACCTACTTATATCGATATTTGTAACTATAAGAATTGGTTGTATAAAAAATACTATCACATATCTATGAATTTTTGTCAAAATAACTTATGTGACAATTATTTTTGATTTTAGTTCGCCTTTTTTTTAAGAAAAACTATAAGTTTTAAAACAGTTTTTATATAATTTGTTGTTAAAGTTTTCGTATAAACGATGAATAAGATAGCAAAATAACATCAAACTTGGTGCTGCCAGACAGGAATTTTGAATATTAAAAGCGGATTTTTAATTCGGAATTTTCACTTAGTAGAATCCTCCTTTCTGTGTTGCCGAAGAAGAGGGGCTGAACACCTTTTGCAGAGAACACCTTTCTGCGTAGGCGGCCTTCGGCCGCACTTAGGGATTATAACTCTCACTAAGTAGAATTCTCCTTTCTGTGTTGACAAAGAACGGGGGCTGAAAACCTTTTGCAGAGAACACCTTTCTGCGTAGGCGGCCTTCGACCGCACTTAGGGATTATAACCCTCACTACGTAGAATTTTCCTTTCTGTGTTGCCAAAGAAGAGAGGCTGAACACCTTTTGCAGAGAACACATTTCTGCGTAGGCGGCCTTCGGCCGCACTTAGGGATTATAACTCTCACTAAGTACAATTCTCCTTTCTGTGTTGCCGAAGAAGGGGGGCTGAACACCTTTTGCAGGGAACACCTTTCTGCGTAGGCGGCCTTCGGCCGCACTTAGGGATTATAACCCTCACTACGTAGAATTCTCCTTTGTCTTGTATTATTTTGAACAGTATGGCAACACATCTTATATGTCAGTTTGCAACCATGTGTTATTATAAATATGGGTGCAATTTAATTTAGTTTACAAGTTAATAAAAGTTGCATTAAAGTGATTTATATGCAAGATAAAAGTGTGTAAACTATTAGGTAGAGTGTTATGTGCATTAATATATATGAAAGTATGTGACAAAAGCACTCTTTGATAAGGAAATCAAGTGGAATGAATTAAGAAAATTTTAACAACAAATAACTTATAAAAAGTTATATGGTTTATATTTTTTAGTTATACATGTTTTAGAGGATACCTTCCTTAACATCCTGATCAAGTTTAGTTTGTTAATTTCACCTGGTTTTCTTAGAACAAAAGGTGCGGCTGAATACTAAAGCCCACCCAATTTTGTTACATAATTTTCATCTTTTTTAAGTACGTATTTTATTTGTTATACATAAATATTTATTTTGTACAAAGAGAAAGCGATTGAGATCAAAAATAATTATTTTATAATTTAGTTCATACAAACAAATTATTTACTAAAAGTTATCTGTATTACAACACTGTTCAACAGAAGTTTTGCAAAGTACTTAACTATGGTATATTTCTGAAAGAAGTAATTATGTTGACAACTTGTGGAGGACAAAGCTATAGCGTAGCGTAGGCATTCATACCGCTAGCTTACAGTGAAAAATTGCTAAGTCCATTTGTAGAAAATTTACAGAGGAGGAAAAAACTTTTCAAAACATTTCCTTCAAGAATATTGCAGAAAATTCCGTTGTAAATTAAAAGATTTAGAATTTTTTGAGAGTTTGCCGATTTTTCTGTGCCTCTCTTGGACTTAGTGAATTTGGCTTTAATTGGATACAAACGGGTAGAAATAAAACAAGCACGTTAGTCAAAGCTTTTGGAGACGTTGCGTTTTTAATTCACCTTTCTTCCTATATCCAAATATGAGTTTTCGCAAAAAGTGGACTTACCAACTTTTCACTGTAAGCTAGTGGTATGTTATAGAGATGACAATAGGTTTTTCTTTGCAGGACTTTATTTTCATTGGCAACTAAGCCGCCAAAATTTGTTAACTATTAACAATAAAAATTAGATTATAAAATAAAAATGCGCGAATAAAATTGTCACTGAATCGGGTTTCGATACAAGTACTTTCTTCCGATACCTACTCAGTACTCGGTTCGCAAGTATCAATACCAAAATTACTTGGTATCGGAAGAAAAGTATCGAGTATGTACTTGTATTTATACCCGAGCGCACTTGTGCACAAGGGTATATAACTTTGTTCACATAACGGTTGTTTGTAACAGGCAAAACGAATCGAGATAGATATAGACAAATGTATACATAAATGATCAGGATGAAAAGAGAAATCGATTAAGCGGTGACTGTATGTCCGTCCGTCCGTGTAACCATAAGTGGGCGTGGCTACGCCCATTTTCCAAAAATTTATAATATTCTTATTTCGCGTCTAAAACTTATTGTAAATATCAATTTTGAGTGAATAATCTTCAGTAGTTACTAAAATATCGCAGTTTTCGTATTTCTGAAAATTACCGTTATATGGGAGGTAGGCGTGGTTATTGTCCGATTTTGCCCATTTTCAATACCATCCGTCCTACGCCCGAAAGAAGTGCACATACCAAGTTTCGTTAAGATATCTCAATTTTTACTCGAGTTATCGTGTGCACAGACGGACGGACAG
>NW_016161052.1:48506-48833 GCF_001687245.7 Rhagoletis zephyria
CCGCTACATGGTAAGCCGGGGTGTATCCATTTTGAGTAATTTAGCGTCCTTAAATTTCGATAGCTTTCGGTAAGGTGAAAAACATATATTTAATACGTGCGCCGGGTATTTAATGTTCGGTTCCGCCCGAACTTAGACTTTCTTACTTGTTAGTAGTATCGTTTTGTCCCTAGCTGTAATTACTTAAGAAGTAAACGTCTTGGCTGTTCACCAAACCGGTCTATAGTTTTACCAATAACACTGGTCGACGGCCAAAATTTACCAGAGACGCCGTTATGAAATTCTTATGTAAAATCACCCCCTGATTCCGAAAATCAAGGTTATTTT
>NW_016161052.1:50571-55979 GCF_001687245.7 Rhagoletis zephyria
TTGCAAAGTACAACTTTTTTTATATTTTTACAAAAAAAATTTAAAAAATCGGTAATGATTGTTCGTTATCTTTGAATCTACAGGGCCTAGCAAAAAGTGTTGTATGCACAGTTTATAGAAAATTTTATTACCTTTTAAAAGCTTCAAACCGTTTTGGAATTGCTTAATTCGTTCTTGAGATATATATGATAAAGTGGACCCAATTTTTTTTTTTTTGCAAAAACGGTAAATTGCAAATATCTCAAAAACGGTACCATAGAATTAAAAATAACCTTGATTTTCGGAATCAGGGGGTGATTTTACATAAGAATTTCATAACGGCGTTTCTGGTAAAGAGAAAAAGTTGAAATTTGTGGTCCAGTGTAATTGTAGCCCCTGATGACGATCTCCGTAGGAGATTGAAATTTATTGGGAAAAGGACGCATTTTCATGTGTATTAATACAAAAACACCTTGACCTCAAGCTGGCATTAAAAAGGATTGTTTGATTATAATCAAAAAGTCACAGCAAATAGATACATATTCAAAATTTTTTTTTCGAGATTCTAATTAAAAAGTTTGCAATATAGATGGAGCCTTGCAGAATTTGTTTAAGTTTTTCACAAGGTCTGATCGAAATCCTGAGATCTACCACATTTTTTGAAATCTACCACATTTTTTCCAGATTCTACCACACATAATCTCTTTAGGTCCGATCACTGTATATCGGTGCAATGCGCAAGGTGCAACGAGCTGTAGTCACTCATTTCGGTATGTGTGCCATTTCGGTACGTATGGTATTTTTCTTCTTGTTTACATTTACTACTTATAGCTGTAACACAATACCGGCGAACGGAACTCACCACAGCGAAATTTGCTCTGTCAAAATTAGATCACCCGTAAGCATATCAAATTGAACACAGTCAATCAAAATGCGAAGTTCGCTCGGCGGCGTTTCCTGGCGATAGATTTATTTGTATTTGTATTTGTATTTATTTGATTTTTTCCCCAGCACAACAATTTAACAAAATTATATCACAGTGCAAGTCAAGATAAAATAAAGTATGTAAATCTTACAGATTGATATTATAATCTTAAATTGCATATATAACTAAGTCTATGAACTAAGAATAGAATTTATGTAATATTGAAGTAACCAAAATTTTGGGAAATTAATAATTAGGTTTGAAGAATAACAATAAAAGGAAAAGAAAAGAAAACAGGACGAAGAAAGAAAAAGATATTAATTTGAATAAGTTATAAATTTTTTTAGAAATAAAGCGTTTGGTTTCAGTATTGTTTTATCAAGAAAAACGTTTTTTTAATTTGTGAGAAGTATTGAAATTTTAAAGTAAAAAGAAAATGCATGCGCAAAACGAAAAACAAAATTCAATAAGTGCTTACCCTATGAGCGAGAGATATGTACATATCAATGGAATATACATTTGGAGTCATAAATGAGTCTTTAAGGAGTCCCATTTCGGAGCCTTTACGCTCATAATGAGCTCATTTAAGAGCCCGAAATTAGTGTGGTTTCCTTCCTCCGAAGGTCGACTTATATGAGCTTAAATTCATACATCAAATGAGCCTCCAAATGACACATATTGGACTCTTCTTGGCTTCATAAACGGCTCATTTTAAACTCTTTTTAAAGCAATTTTTGGCCTCATATATGAATCGTTTCAGAGTTTTTTTGAGGCTCTAAAATTTGTCTTATAGTCCTCATAAATAACTTCATTCGGACTCTTATTTTATGTTGTCCTTTGAGCCATATTGGCCTTATTTTTCAACTCTTATTGAACTTCAAATACTATACACATGTATGTATACATACCTCAGTTCATATAAACATTCCAACATACATTTAATAGCAGCAGCTGCAACTAAATTGTGTATATTTTTTGTTTTCTAAATATTTTCAATTTCTGTATAAACAAGTTTAGATATAAATTTCGAATATTTATTGTTTTTATATAGCCACAAAGTGCTATAATAGATATAAATTTCGAATATTTATTGCTTTTATATAGCCACAAAGTGCTGGCTCCTAACTTGGATCATTTATAACTCCTAAAATATTCATATAAGAGTCACACATTTTTTGTTTTTGAAGCTCATATTTCTTACCCACCTAGGACTCCTTTTAGACTCATATATTCTGAACGCTCAGAATATGTTTGTCAGAATATGTTTAATAAACCAATAATAATAATCTAAACTATAATAAAACTGTAGATTGTTTGTCTGTTTGAACTCACTAATCTCCGGAACTACTCAATGGATTTTTATGGGGCTTTAACCTAGGGTATAAAATAATGAGATCTGGCAAGGGGGCGTGGCACCTACCAAAGGCGTGACATTTTTAATCAGGTATAACTTCCAAAGCGTAAGTCACATGACTTTGAAATTTGGTGTGTTAACATACATATCTATGGTAGATGCTTATTGTAAAGTGGATATACTTTTGTAAAAAGGGCGTGGCTCATCGTATACGTGTGAAATTTTTAATTGGCCATAACTTCGGAATCATAAGTCACATGAATTTGAAATTTGGCATTAAGACATATCCATGGTAGCCCCTTATGGCATATATGAATGTGTGTTTACAAGGGCCGTAGCACATCCCATAGTCGTGAAATTTTTAATCAGAAATAACTTTGGAACCGTAAGTCAAATGGCTTTGAAATTTGGTGTGAAGGCATACACATATATGAATGTTTAAAGTAAAGTATCCATATCTATCTATACTCTATTTAAACTGTAGATTGTTTGTTTGTTTGAACTTACTAATCTCCGGAACTATTGAATGGATTTTCATGGGGCTTTAACTGGTATAAAAAGAAACTAGATTGTTTATCTGTTTTAACTCACTAATCTCCGGAACTACTAAATGGATTTTCACAGGGCTTAAACTGGTACATAGACTGTGAAATTTATGGAACATCCTATAGGAGTGAAATTTTTAATCAGTCATAACTTCGGAATTACACGTCATTTGAATTTGAGATTCTGCTCTGCATCGTAAAATATACTTTTGCAAAAAATGGGGCCGACAGACCTGGATTAACGGGTTTAACTTTATGATACCTTCTGCAAAAAAGGACCCAAAACATAGATGGAACTGAAATCACGATATTTAGATGCCCCTCTACAAGTTTACATTTTAGATGACGTAATATCGCCCCATTCTTTAAGAATGCATACAAACAAGCGCAAAATTGTTTAAGCTCCACAAATATCCTAGGCAGATCAACGGGTCATCGGTATATCAAGTAGAAGTGTGCTGAATTAGAGAGAACACGGTAGGAATATCAATGACCCAGTTTGAACGGGAAAACTCTTTCATCCTGTGGAACAGCAGGGTAATAGAAGAAGATTACGCACTGTCGGAAAACCTTGCAATACTTGCAGATATCTCACAGGTGGAAATAAGAGTTCATAGCATCGAAGGAGATTAGGACTTAACCCAAATGTTGTCTCAGCGCTATTANATTGTAGTATGGATATATACAAATATCGCATGCGAGAATTTTTTTTACGTGTAGGGTTGCTTCGAGAACAGGAAATTGTATTTGATTTGTTCGAATGAAATAATGATAGTATATTTTGACGAACATTTGTTTGGAAAAATGTAAAGAATCAAACTTTGGATTTCTTAATTCGAAGCTAGTTGTAGTGGTGGACATTACAATAGGTCAAAGCAAAAGTTCTTATAAGGCGTCGCGAAGAGAGCCAGCCATTTGCTAGTTTATTTAATAATAATAATAGATTGGCGCTTACACATATTTTAGTGTTTGGCCGAGCTTCTCCTCCGATTTGTGGCGTGCGCGTTGATGTTGTCACACAAAGCGGCGGGACCTACAGTTTTACGCCGACTCCGAACGGCGATTGTATTTTGATGAGAAGCTGTTTTTCATGGCAGAAATGCACTCGGAGGTTTGCCATTGCCTGCCGAGGGATGACCGCTATTAAGAAAAAACCTTTTTTCTATATTTATGCGATGTTGCTTTGACCAGGGTTTGAACCCAGGCGTTGCGGAGTGGAAGCGCGCACTGCTTACCACTACACCACAGCGGCCGACAAAGAAAAATTTATTTAAAGGGAAATAAAGCGTGTGGTTTCAGCATTGACTTATCAAGAAAAACGTTTTTTTAATTTGTGTGAAGTATTGAAATTTTAAAGTAAAAAGAAAATGCATGCGCAAAACGAAAAACAAAATTCAATAAGTGCTTTCCCTATGAGCGAGAGATATGTACATATCAATGAAATATACATTTGGAGTCATAAATGAGTCTTTAAGGAGTCCCATTTCGGAGCCTTTACGCTCATAATGAGCTCATTTAAGAGCCCGAAATTAGTGTGGTTTCCTTCCTCCGAAGGTCGACTTATATGAGCTTAAATTCATACATCAAATGAGCCTCCAAATGACACATATTGGACTCTTATTGGCTTCATAAACGTCTCATTTTGAACTCTTTTTAAAGCAACTTTTGGCCTCATATATGAATCTTTTCAGAGTTTTTTTGAGGCTCTTAAATGTGTCTTATAGTCCTCATAAATAACTTCATTCGGACTCTTATTTTATGTTGTCCTTTGAGCCATATTGGCCTTATTTTTCAACTCTTATTGAACTTCAAATACTATGCACATGTATGTATACATACCTCAGTTCATATAAACATTCCAACATACATTTAATAGCAGCAGCTGCAACTAAATTTTGTATATTTTTTGTTTTCTAAATATTTTCAATTTCTGTATAAACAAGTTTAGATATAAATTTCGAATCATTATTGTTTTTATATAGCCACAAAGTGCTGGCTCCAAACTTGGATCATTTATAACTCCTAAAATATTCATATAAGAGTCACACATTTTTTGTTTTTGAAGCTCATATTTCTTACCCACCTAGGACTCCTTTCAGACTCATATATTCTGAATGCTCAGAATATGTTTGTCAGAATATGTTTTATAAACCAATAATAATAATCTAAACTATAATAAAACTGTAGATTGTTTGTCTGTTTGAACTCACTAATCTCCGGAACTACTCAATGGATTTTTATGGGGCTTTAACCTAGGGTATAAAATAATGAGATCTGGCAAGGGGGCGTGGCACCTACCAAAGGCGTGACATTTTTAATCAGGTATAACTTCCAAAGCGTAAGTCACATGACTTTGAAATTTGGTGTGTTAACATACATATCTATGGTAGATGCTTATTGTAAAGTGGATATACTTTTGTAAAAAGGGCGTGGCTCATCGTATACGTGTGAAATTTTTAATTGGCCATAACTTCGGAATCATACGTCACATGAATTTGAAATTTGGCATTAAGACATATCCATGGTAGCCCCTTATGGCATATATGAATGTGTGTTTACAAGGGCCGTGGCACATCCCATAGTCGTGAAATTTTTAATCAGCAAT